>NC_079450.1:28113134-28380634 GCF_903798145.1 Danio aesculapii | reverse complement strand
GTTGCACACACAAAGAGGGAAAATGCTTTTTAACCTTATGCTGTAACTACAGAATAATCACTGTTGTATTATTTTACCTTTCTCACCATGGATTTGAGAATAAAACAGTGATATTGTGAAATAATTCTTTTTATGTTCATTTTTAGCATTATTTCTCGGGTCTTCTGCTTACACGATCCTGCATTTTCACTATTTATTGTAATGTAATATATCATAATAAAATCATATAATGTAATAATTCTCAAGAAACATTTCTTTCTTTAATCAGTGTTTTAAAAAGCTGGTTATTATTTATGAAGAAACCATACCACCATATCACATACTACATGCTTGCAAATATTTATATATATAATTAATGAATAAGCATCAAATCGGCATATTAGAATGATATCTGAAGTATCATGTGAAACTGAAGACTTGTATATTGCAGCTGAAAATTAAAAATAAAAATAAAATTGCATCACCAGTCACAATCTATACTTGCAGATCGCTGGTATACATGCAAATTGCTAAAGGACTACAAATCCGCCAGTATATGCACCGCTCACACGCACCTGTTCCTTATTCAGTAGATTACACACACTCACGGCTGGGAACTGCTCATGAACTGATTTCAAGGACTATTTAAACTCTTGTAAACTGTTTTTTGAACATTACAAAGGGCATTACAAGGCATTTTTCTTGCTTTGCTGTGTTTTTGACCCTTTTCTAGATTGTTTATGTTGTCTGCTGCCTGCCTGTATTGACCAGTCGCCTGTGTATTTGACTACGACTCTGGATTTGCCTGCATACATCTGTTTGCTCCTGATTGTGACCGTTGCTTGCCTGACCATTCTCAATAATGCTACATTTGGATCTGCACTCCGTTGTCATCGTCCACTTCACATTACATTCATAGACTGAAAAAAGTTACAAATGTTTAGATAGTTTACATTGCAATACTTTTATACACAATTACTGTTTTTAGGGGGGTATTATTTTCAAAATGTGCTGACAGGTTTTAAACCGGTCAACCAAAACATTTAATTATCACAGCATTTATTTTTATGAACTGTATACAGTTTTCATGCTATAAAAACCATCTCCAAATTTCACTTGTGCATTTTCACTTTTTCATTTTATGAACAATCACAGACTGTAAATATTTCCAGTGCATGTAGATTTGTCCTAAAGAAAACAAATCCCTCAGTATAACGTACAAAATTCCCTTAAAAAACAAAAACTATTAAATGCTGTACACTATAGAACACTTTTATTTGGTATATTATTGTAATCAATTCCCCAAAGTTGTTATATTAAATTTAAAACTTAATTATATTTACATGAAAAAAGTACCTCTTATGATTTAAGTACAAAAGTGCATCTTTATTACAGTGACTAATATCTTTCTGGCTTGTTAAATCTTAAAACAGTAGGGCCCGCCATCCAATCTAAGAAGAGATTTAGAGTGATGGGAAGGTTGGGGCGATAGAGGACTATGTACAAGGCGGTGCATCTTGACTCGTGTACTCAGCATTGAATGTCATTGTGTAATAAATGTGTTTGTGTTTTTATTGTAAGTCTATTATAATTTTTTTTTTACAAAGGTATTAATATAATTATTAATTCGATTAAAGTATTTTTTTCCATTTATTTTGAAACATTAATACATTAGGAATATACCATTGTAGCTGTATATTTATTTATCCTTGGCCCACCACCCTCAATCAAGTTATGTTTCGGGCCATTCTTAAGCAAAAGTTTGTGCTCCTGCTCTAACTGATGCTTTATTTCTGAAACAACTATGTAAGAATGGTTATAATTTGGGATGCCGCTGTCAACATTCATCAATTTTCTACATACAATTTTTCCCACCAATTTTCCTAAACCACTAAAATATTTTTAATCCAAATCTGTAAGAAGACAAGATCAAAAGGCGAGTAGAACAACTCCTCAGTTGTCTGTAGCTTGTTCACATACAGTACAACTTCCTAGAAAGCCTTAAATATTTAGGTGCACACATTGGAAAAGCACTGCCACAGCCTTTACATTTACATTCACTTTCACACAGATGGATGAGTCTGTGGAAGTGAAGTGGCAACTGAATGACACAACACAGAATAGAGTGGAACAGATGAAACCCCCTGGCTCCTTCTCCACTTTTTTCTTTTTCCTCACTCCTGATCCATCTTTATTCACTTTTATTTTTCCTCTGTGTTTAAGCTTTATTGCTTATATGCAGATTGTACCATTTATCTACTTATCCTGTAGGGAATTCAGTAGTTGTGGTATTTGCATATAGTTTTAACAAACCACCTCCTAACGATTTCAGTATCAGGCATTAAATAGGTTTAATTTCATTCATTCATTTTCTTTTCGGCTTAGTCCCTTTATTAATCCGGGGTCGCCACAGCGGAACGAACCGCCAATTTATCCAGCACAAGTTTTACGCAGCGGATGCCTTTCCTGCCGCAACCCATCTCTGGGAAAATAAGTTGAATTTGCTATTTTTCATTTACAACGCTCCCACTTTATGTTAAGTGTCTTTATAATTACTCTGATAATGGTCAGGAATTGATTTAGTGGTATGGGTAGGTTTAAGGGTTGGTTTAGAGGAGAGGTTGGAGGGGGCGTAACAGCCATTTTCAAAGTGGGGGGGACAGCTGTATGGTCACCCAAAAGTGATTAATGATTTATTAGCAATAAAGTTTATTTACTAATCTTTTAACCAAAATTCTAAAATAATTACAAAATATTAATAATAACAATAAATAAACAGAACCACACAGATTTAAATTAAGCATTACTCTGTGTGAAAATATTTTTAAATAACAATGCAATTGCAAAATTGCAAGTTGATACTACACATATAACGTGAGATGGACATCGCCATGTGTACTTGCGGCCGATGCGTCATTCATAAAACAGAACACGCAGGATTCAACACGTAAATTCACCAATTACTCCCCAAATACAGTAAGTGGTTGGTGAACTTAGAGAGGAGAAGATTCAATTTATAGTTACTTTCAGTATGTGTATCTAATAAGATTAAAACACATCGGCAAATTATATTTAATGGATTGTTAGACTTCCTTGTGTTTTTACAAACGCTAAAGTTCTTGTTTTACTAGTACTTGTGTGTATTTACATGTCTAAATCATAAATTAAGCAATAGGCCATAAAAAAGGCTGCATAATTGTGATAATATAACACGTCTTTCTCAGCAGAGTTAAGTTGGTCTTTTTCGAAAAAAAAAAAGAAGCACTTTTACGGCGGTCCCTTACTGAGAGCTTAGCTCAGCGCGAGCTCTCTCTGGCTAAACGCATATTGCGACTGCTCAAGCAGTGCTCGTAATATCGACCGAAAAAAGAAAGACAGCTGTGAAACATAACTAGCTTTGTTTTTGTAGGGAATATAGTTTAGATCTTTTTAGGGTGAGAGTTTTTTTTAGTTAATGCCGTCTGTCACTGAATGAGTCAGGAATACCGAAAACAAAACCAACTTAACCCCGCTGTCTCACTTCGAAACGGAACAAAAGTAGGATTCTGTAACGTTAGTGACTTACCGTGATTTACCCAGCTGTAGCTGTTGCTCCCTTCTGCATCATCCCTGTCTTTGACTGCAAAGTGAATGAATAAAGCTGTGGCAGACGCTCAAGAGATTCGCGCTGTGATTGGCTGAGTGATCGTTCACTCAAATCAAGTAAGAAATCAGAGAACACTTGCGGCCGCTAGGTCAAATAAAACGCGTGGGCCAGTCGGGGGACAGAGTAACCTGTTTCCAAAAAGTGAGGGGGACGTGTCCCCCCCGCCCCCCCGGTTGCTACGCCCCTGTCAACAAAGCAATTATAATGTAATACAGCTACATTATAATTTAGAGTTACAGTTAGTGCAGGAAATACATACAGGAGTAATTAAAGCAAGTCATTTTATTTAATTAAAGGTGTAAATTAAAAAACATGTATTTAACAGCAGGTGGGTTGTATTGAATGATTACTGCATGACTGACAACTTTGTTAAAACTTTGTTGGACTCGCATCTTTGATATTTTGCAGATAAAAAGCATTTTATGTCCATCTAAAATCTTAGCTTCAGAAGATTTTTGCTTTTAACTTTTCTTTTTACATTTTAGTGAATGTTAGTTTTGAACATGCATTAAAAAGTAATTTGACCAACACAATCTCTCGGCAATTCGTAACTTTTTGATTTAGTGGCTAATTCGTATGAATTTGTATGATCTAATTCGAACATGTTCATACGATTTGCTCATCCCCCAATGACGGTTGGGTTTAGGGGTGGGGTTAGGTGCCATGCCTCCTTTTTAAAATCGAACAATTTCGTACGACTGAACTCGTACGAATTCGTACGAATTAGCCACTAAACTGACAAAACGTAAAATTCTTACGTTTTCTCGTGAGATCAGGCTGAATTTGACACATGAAATAAAAATATTTTTTTTAATTATTAATTTATAATATAAAACTGCAGCTTCGATGGAAAAACTGTCACTTTTTTCAAAATATTTTAATAATGAATAAATTATAGGGTTATTTTTTATTGCAAATGTATAATTAGAGCTATTTGCCTCTACTGTATTTGTCTGCTTGTGTTGTTAAAACGAGTACTGTAACTGTTCTTAAAGGTCCCGTGAAGTGCTTTGACGTGCAGTTTTATTTGATGTTCAAAGTAATCTCAACTGAAACACAATGAGAAGGTGGGACATAGAGTAGCATCAGCTACCGGTGAAAGTGGTTGAGCTTTCAAATGCATCAAATGAAAAGCAAATGAGAAGCGTCTTGAGGGAGGTGGGGCTTGTCAGATACTACAAAGCATTTGATTGGCTATGATGTGATGAAAAACTGTAGTGCGTTGACGTGAATAAAACCGTTGGTCCATTTGGGGCGGAAGTAACAAACTGCAAGCTTTATTTACATGTTTATATCAATTTTATATCTTCTAAATGGGAATTTTGTCACTGTTTTGGAGCACGCTTGCTTTAAGATATCTTAAAAACAATTAATTCTGATACTAACATCTAAAAACCTATATTTAATTTAACGAATTAGCTCCTTTTTTGCTTTTGTCCTTAAGAAAATGTTTTTGGGGGTTCACACCGCATATAGACTTTTTTTGTTAAATATCTGACATGCTCATGTTATTGTAGCCGTCTGTGTCTGCTTTTTGTTTGTTTGTTTTTTTCAGCAGAGACAGACGGTCCCTCAACACTCTCACTCAAACTAAAAACAAGATATTGTTTGAACATTTAATCAGAAATGCAATAATCATAAAATAAGATTTATGGCTTAAATTCTCAGTAAAAGGTCAGGTATGTGGAGAATAAAAAAAACTGTAAAATATATAATAGATAAACTAGAAAAATAAAAAATAAGGGTGAAGAAACATATCTGGGTCACTTCATACTACCTGTCTAAATGTAGCCGTATATCCCTAGTGGGGGTTAGAGGACAGTCTGATGGAGTGATGAAAGGAGAAATGAAATGAAGGTAGTGTATTCTTGTAGAGCCAGCTGTCCAAGAGCATGTCAGCCTTCCTAAAAGCAAAACATTGTTAACAGCAGTGAATCAGAGTAGACTGTGACATAAAAGACATACGTACTGTACATGCATGCGTATATACTTACATGCATACAGTTGAAGTCAGAATTATTAGCCCCCTGTTGAATTGTTTTTTTAAAAAAATATTTTAAATAAGTTTAACAGAAAAAGGAAATTTTCGCAGAATCTCTTCTGGAGAAAGTCTTATTTGTTTTATTTCGGACTAGAATAAAGCAGTTTTTAATTTTTTAAAAACTATTTTAAGGTGAAAATTATTAGCTCCATAAAGCTATATCTTTTTTCGATAGTCTACAGAACAAACCATCATTATACAATAACTTGCCTAATTACTTTAGTTAACCTAATTAACCTAGTTAAGACTTTAAATGACACTTTAAGCTGTATAGAAGTCTCTTAAAAATACTTAGTAAAATATTATTTACTGTCATCATGGCAAAGATAAAATAAATCAGTTATTAGAAATGAGTTATTAAAACTATTGTGTTTAGAAATGTGTTGAAAAAGTCTCTCTCCGTTAAACAGAAATTGGGGAAAAAAAATAACGGAGGCTAATAATTCAACTGTACATACATACTACTTGAGTGGATGGATGGATGGATTATACAAAATGACTTGGTGTGTTTATTATTACTATTTTTATGTTAAATGACAAAATCATCAAATAGACATAAAAATTGTATTTTATTTTTTATTTGATTCAAAATAAAAAGTATTACACATTAATATTTTGGCTAAAATGACCTGCAGCAGGTGTGCTCAACCCTGTTTTTAGAGAGCTGCCTTCCTAAAGATTTCAGCTCCAACCCTGATCAAACACAAACTAAACCAGCTAATTAGGATCTGAAGGAGCACTTGTTTATTAAAGACAGGTGCATTTGATCAAGGTTACAGCTAAACTTTTCAGGAAGGTAGATCTCCAGGAACAGGGTTGGACACCGCTGACATACAGAAGCATAAACAAACATAAAGGACAATATTAGAAATGCCTTATTATTTGTTGTTCATAAAATGAAAGTTAAAGGTAATCATTTGGTTACCAAAATTGCTCACATTTTATTTTGTTAAAATAAGGTTCAATAAATTATGACATTTCATTTTTTTAATGGACTATCCTAAATATGAAACCATAATTAAATTTTTTTTTATTATTCTCTGAATACTATAAAACTAAGGGCAGTGGAAATTAAGTCATAAGTCATTCAATTGATTTGATCAAATGGATGATTCATTCATTACTAAAGTAAATGGCTTTATGAATTAATTATTTAATAACTGCTTCACACGATTTGAATCAGCTGACTGAGTTACCATAGACACAGCTTAATGCAAATTTTGCTGTGCTTATCAACTTGTGCATTAAATAAAGTTGCGATTAAAAATAAGTATTTTCCATGAAGGAAACTGAATCTAACCCAGAATATGTATTGAAACATATAGTGTTAAATATTTCAAGTGGGTTATGGCCAGTTATGTTTAGGGTTAAAAAGTATGATCCTTTAGGTTCATTTTAAAGTTACGTAAATAGTACCCGTTTGTGTATTTATATACCCAGTATATATATAAAAAATCAAGACAAATCTAATTGCTGTTTTTATGACGTCTTTAAATCCACAAATTAAAACAATAAATCACTTTTGACAATTAATAAAAACAACGCGCAATAGTCTAATTGATCAGTGAAGTGCTATAAAGCTACTATATAAACCACCAGTGTTTGTGTGTGTGTGTTACACCTCCAGACATTGTTCAGCATAAACTGTGCCACTTTATCCAAGCTTTTATACTGTGTTTAGACCACGGCGGGTCATAGATCTTTGTTATCAAACGCTTTCTGCGTGACACTAATCACGCTCTGCTGGTTCCAAAGGAGCCATCATGTTTACTGGGCCTACAGTGTGTCATAAGAGAGAGTCTCTTGTGTCCTGGACTATATAACTGGCGAGAATCATCTGTTTGTTCGCAGCTCATTTCACAGTCTCCTAAGGGCTCTGCTTTTAGCGGAAGTGGCTCTGTTTACAGGCTATATGTTTTTATGCTGGACTTTTATTTGCAGACGCAGAGTGAGTTATTGGACAGTCCTGTTCATTTTAATAGCTTTTTATTTGATAAGTGTGCGGAAAGCTAAATGCAATATTTTATGCAGTTTTTCTTTTGGTCACCATTTCGCTGATGATATAAGTTCTGTGTGTGTGCGGGTGTGCGGATGAATTCATTTTTAGAGTCACTAGGGATTCTTAATCGGCACTGGAATAATCAATCACACACAAGTCAGTGCACTGATATTAATATGTAAATTATCTGAGGAAGTGTGTTTATCTCTGTATGTGTGCGTGATTAGTGATATACGGTAGTCAGGTATTATTATTTCTTGATGTATTTCATTTTCTTGACAGCTTGTCATAGGCTTTGGATAAATGAATTTTCTTTTCAAATTCACTAAATGTTTGTTGGTAATGGTTGTATGCAAGCCTGATGCAAGACTTTATGAAGAAGCTGTTTCTGCAGTTCCTTTGTACAGTTGATCTTCATATCAAAAGAAACTCTACATTTAGACACAAAGTGTTTAGTTGCCCATACAGTGTGTGTGGGCGGAGCGGTGTGTGTATGTCCAGGCAATTATAAGCGACTGCAGAAGTAAAAAAAGAAAAAGGAAAAGAAAATGGTCCCTAAATGCATCTCGTTCTCTTTTGTTTTTGCTGTCTGTTCAACTGTTAAATAGCTCTTTTACCCCTCTAATGTTGTCCAGGGAAACAAAACCTTTTTTCCTCATTGTGATGTATCCAGTTTTTATACTTTTGTATTGAACCCTGACAACATACAAGCTGATGCAAACTGTTGTCAAGCTACTAGGAAAAAGTAGTAGCTAGATTTATGCCAAACATATTCAATTCAGTTAAATAAACTTCACTGTCTATCCCACAGCGGGTTAGAAAATTGTCTTTAGACATAGGCTAACGCACAAACAACAAAACGTAAATACACTTACACAATTATTTAAAATTCCTATATAAAATCCCAATGGCAGTGGGAATAAATGTCTTCTTGTACTTAGCCTTTTTTGCTAAAGGAACTTTGGAAAAAAAAACACTGTAAAAAAAATCCTGGTTTTAAATTAAGTTGAATCAAATTAACTTTATGAGTCCATGGAACTATTATGTTAAACTGACTTCAAAGCTTGCGTAACTTATCAAATTAAGTTAGAACATGATTAACTTAGTTTAATAAGTTAGAATGAACTAAAAACATATATTGTCATGACTAATTGATCATATAATTTTTTTGTAGGGTACCATCTACCAGGCGAAAGTAACTTAAAGGAACAATGTAAAGGATGGGAAGAGTCTTCCACAATAGTGGAGTTTTTTTTGTTGCTGCTATAAATGAATCAGTGAGAGATGTTTGTCTCTCACCAATTATTTTACTCGTTACATTTACCAACTCTTAAAAGTTTATTTGTGCTTTTAACAGAGAGGGAGTTAAACCAGGCTACAATGTTAAAAGTAAGGACAGACTCAATAAGTGATTTATATACAACAATCAAAATTTCCTTCTCATTACCAAAACTTCTCAGTTTTCTCAACAAACTCAACCACTGCTGAGCCATTTTAAAAACATTAACATTATTTATCAAAAGAGAACTGAAAGTCAATTTCCACACCTAAACATTTAAAAGAACTCATCTGTTTAACTTCCTCCCCATTAACCAGCAAAGGGTCACAAAATGTTGGTATTTTGTTTGTCACACAACACATTTCTTTCGTCTTACTAATGTTAAGCATCAAGGGATTCTCTGTTGTCCAACTTGTGATAAAATTGACAACATTTTTATAATTATCCAATAACTGAGTATCCTTTACACATCCCAGCAATGCCATATCATCTGTGTACGTGATTAGTATCAGACAGCATTTATTAGCCAGCATTTGGACAGATAGAAAATTGCTTTAGTAGTGGAATATGTGATTTAGCTAAATTCATTTTTTTTAAAAGTATATTATTAAAGAAAGCCTATATTTGTATTTTTATATTGTAAAAAAGGAATTAAAATAAATTAAAATTGCAATTTAAAAAAAACAAACTTTTTTTTATTCTTAATATTGCTTAATTACTATTTATTTATTTATTTAAAGAAAAAAAAAAAACACCTTACATATTTAAGCCTTTAATGTACTGTGAAGTTATTTGAAATGTGCATTTTATATAAAAAATCTGACCTTCTCAACTGAAACATGTAGACAGGGTGGGATATGTACAGTAGTCCCACCTTTTTATATATATATAAAAAAAAAACAATAGAATTTCTTTTTTTTATAACAGCTCTGCCTGCCAGTAAGAGGGGTTGAGATCAAGCACATCAAATGAAACGCGGGGCATGTGAGATACTAGAGAGCACTTGATTGGTCAGAAGATTTGATGAGTATGAGTTTTATGAGTTGATGTCAAATAAATCACTGATTCATTTAGGCAAAATGGCAAACTGCAAGCTTTGGATTTTATGTCAGGTTCATGCAAATTTATATCAGGTATGCAAAATTTCTCACTGTTTTGGAGCACTTTAGCTTAGATATCCTTACAACATACTAATATCTAAAAAAAATGTATTTTATTTTATAGTAAGGCTGTGCGATTGGTGGAAATCTAATTGCAATCACTATTTGAAATGTTGCGGTTAGCCAATCACAAGAGGCTATGATATGAAATATATATGTATTATTTCATTTTCCCCACCCAAAGCAAATGCATGACAGCCGTCTGTGTGTGATAGTCTTACTAGACAATTGAGTGAGCACACTTTTGTTCTGCCCAATCAGAATTGGGCAAACCAAATTATGAGGATCGCCCATAATAAATACCAAAAAAACATACAGGAAAGCATGGACAATTGGGATAATGGCGTCTGCTGTTACAGAAGCATTAATAGACAAAATAATATCAAAGAAAAACAGGCCATCTGTAATATGGAAATATTTTGGTTTCAAAGTCACAGACACCAAATAAAAACAGGTAATTTTTAAGAGCTGTTGCAGAATTGTTGCCATGACTTACAAATTATTGACTGGAACTTGACTACAAAATTAAATCGCAAATCAAATCTCAGTCACAATATCTGTCAGAAATTTCTGCAATTAGATAATTTCATGGGATTTTTAAATGTTACATTTTATTATATATTTAAGTTCTTAGTGTCCCAAAATATCTATCTTACATGGATAGATTTTTAAACAGCTCCACTTGTATCAAACGTCCTGATATTTGCATTACAAATACAAAATAGCAGCATATTTCCTTGTTTGTTGGAACTTGTTTGGGTACTTTTTGAGCAGCTGCTTCCCCACCATCACACTGTCATCGTCAGAGCTCATTTCCTCAGTACATTCAGCATCTGGCTCATAATCAAGATCTGAACCATTCAAAACATTACTATCGTTTTCATCATCTTCAGAGTCTGTTTTGTCTGCTGACAGCTTCATCATCAGATCCACCAGCAACCGACACTAAGTTTTGATTACATTTTTATTCTGCAGTTAATGTGCTGATACTTTTATATTATTGTGTTTTATATCTGCTGTAATTATTTCGAGTGATGCATCACATCATAATTTCAACCCTAAAGAATCATGATCAATGGCACTTTTGTCAGACATTCAATATTTTTGCTCCATTAAAGATAACTAGCATTACTGTACATTCCTGGAGTAGCAATTGACTATATGCATATATACTCACTGGCCACTTTATTACACTTTATATACATCTGTCCAACTGCTCATTAACGCAAATTTTTCATCAGCCAATCACATCGCAGCCACTCAATGCATTTAGGCATGTAGACGTGGTCAAGACGGTCTGCTGCAGCTCAAACTGAGTGTCAGAATGGGGAAGAAAGGTGATTTAAGTGACTTTGAACGTGGAATGGTTGTTGGTACCAGAAGGGCTGGTCTGAGTATTTCAGAAAATGTTGAGCTATTGGGATTTTCACACAAAACTTTCTTTAGGGTTTACAGAGAATGCTCTGAAAAAGGGAAAATATCAAGTGAGCGGCAGTTCTGTGGGCGCAAATACCTTGTTGATGCCAGAGGTCAGAGGAGAATGGCCACACTGGTTCGAGCTGATAGTAAGGCAACAGTAACTCAAATAACACTTGTTGCAACTGAGGTATGCACAGGAGCAACTCTGATTGAACAACACAGCGAACCTTGAGGCGGATGGGCTACAGCAGCAGAAAACCACACTGGGTGCAACTCCTGTTAAGAACAGGAAACTGAAGCTACAATTCACATAGACTCACCGAAATTGGATAGGAAAATTAATAGAATATTGGGAAAAACGTTGCTTGATCTGATGAGTCTCAATTTCTGCTGCGACATTCGAATGGTGAAAGCATGAAAGCATGGATCCATCCTACCTTGTATCAACAATTCAGGCTGGTGGTGGTGTAATGCTGTGGGGGGTATTTTCTTGGCATACTTCGGGCCCGTTAGTTTCAATTGAGCATCATGTCAACGCCACAGCTTACCTGAGTGTTGTTGCTGGCCATGTCCATCCCTTTATGACCACAGTATACCCATCTTCTGATGGCTACTTCCAGCAGGATAACGCACCATATCCTAAAGCGTTTCTTGAACATGACAATGAGTTCAATGTATTCAAATGGCCTCCACAGTCACCAGATCTCAATCCAATAGAGCACCTTTGGGATGTGGTGGAACGGGAGATTCGCATCATGGATGTGCAGCCGGCAAATCTGCAGCAACTGCGTGATGCTATCATTTCAATATGGACCAAAATCTCTGAGGAATATTTTCAGTGCATTGTTGAATTTATGCCACGAAGGATTAAGGAAGTTCTGAAGGCAAAAGGGGGTCTAACTCGGTACTAGTACGATGTACCTAATAAAGTGGACGGTGAGTGTATATACCTCTGCATGGGAAACAATACATGGTTTATATGCAGCTGTAACACAATTCTCTACTAAATTATAATGCAGATAAAAGGTTTGAATGCATCACTACTAAAGGGATTTGTAAGTTATATTTTAGGGATGTGCTAAATTCCCTTTACATTTGTTTGGAGGGCGCACTGTAAATCAAATGTACTAACTGCATTAACTCCACTGTTACAGATTTCAGACACACAGCAGTAGAACAAAAAATCTACACACAATTGCTTTCACGCCAGCCTCATCCTCGCTTCCTCTAACATCAGAAGCTCAGTGTCCACCAGTTTCCATATTTCAGCCTATACGTGCCTCTTGCTGCATATTTATGAGTTCATTTGTCCTGTTGATGACATTAAACATTGATCATGATGAATATACGAGGGGAGGAAGCTATCGTTCTCCTGGGTAAAAGACTAGAGTCTGGGGTGTTTGTGCTTGCATCATCCTCAAATTAATCGCATGACGTTTTACACGTAGTTGCGACTGTTCACTTCTTTCTTTCTCTTTCTTTTCCTCTCACCATCGAATATGTGAACCCTCTAACAGCCAACGGGACGTGAATCTGAACGAGCTGTCATGAATATTCAGATGCGAAGAGGTATCAGAGCGGTGTCTGTTTGAATTACGGCAGATCATACTCAGTCACAACCTCGCATCTCCGTGTGGGAACAGGATCACGGCTCATATACTCGACTCATTCGTACCATTTGCTGTGACATTAAGCATAAAGACTGCCACTTCAGTCTGTTGGAGCAGATCTCTGCAGTCTGATAGTGGCGCCATTGCAATGATTTATCTGCGTTCTGATCATTGAGCTGATTGACTTGCATTGGAAAAGTTAATCTAATGGTATCTTGAATGTAAGTGTGTGCATGCCAAAAAAAGAGACTGGCTTCATCTGTCTTGTGGAGTAACAGAATGTCATAACATGCTGGATTATTGCTTTCCTTACCGCTTCTCCATTATGTTAGTCAACCAAAAAAGGATTTGTTACACCGAAAAACAATTTGACCGTCTCGCAGAATGTTTTAACTTTTTTTTCGTTTGTGAATTTTCCATCCTACTCATTCTGGCACCTGTCTTTCAAAGCTGCCCATAATAGCGGCCCACCTGTCTGTCATCCATCTGTAAGAACTGTACCAGCTGCCCTGCAGTAATCTAAAACAGACTGAATCTATTCTATTCCTCTTCTCATCCTCTCCCACTCTTCTCCTTCCTGCCTCTCATGTTGTCCCAGACCTGCAAATAACACCCAAACTGCTTTCGTTGCTCTCGTCATTCCAAAACATGCAGCGGGGAGCCGCTCCAGGGCAGGGAGCGATCAGCTCCGCAGGGGATCACCTCATCGCTTTACTGCGCTCTCAAACCCCCTGAAGCCTTTGAGCCCCACAGCAAAACACCAACCCACACATTCTCACAGGCCCACACATTATTGTGCTGTCAAGCCAGAACTCGAATGAATATGGGAGCTCTTTGAGCCTCAAAGATATTCCTTTTCCCTGAAATGAGTCATTTTTTGCTATTTCTTTTATTTTACAAACCAGGTGACTGTATCTGGGTCAGAAAAAAAACAAAACCTTTTTTAAAGGCACAATATTTGCCCGCTGCAATTGACTCTTTGTTGTGAGCTGGATTTGACCAGTCATATTGCTGATAATATTTCCCTTCATTTCTTTTTGTCTTTGAAATTTTGCTTTGTATAATAACCATTTCATTCATTCATGTATTCATTCATTCATTCATTCATTCATTCATTCATTCATTCATTCATTTCTTTTCCTTCGGCTTTGTCCCTGGTTTATCTGGAGTCACCACAGCAGAATGTACCACCACAATCACCTTTTAATTTTATGTAGCTCAATTAGCTCAATTTCTGAATATTAATGATTAATATTAACAAGTTATTATTAATTATGAGTATTCAGAATTAACTTTTAATTAAATTTTAAGTAATAAATATAACAATGACTTTGACCGCTCGTCTGAGCAGACTCTGTATTTATTTATTTATTTAGAAAGGGGATTATAGCTACTTTTGAAGTAGATGAATATTTTAGAAGTTTTATTAAACTTAATAAATTGGTAGCAAGAGTCTTTTACCATTAAACTGAGGCAAAACAAAGACAATCCAACATGGTAACATGGTATCCAACATAAGTTTGATTTATTGAGTAGTCTAACATAAAAAACACACATACACAACATAACAACAAAAACAGAGAAAAAGAAGCAAGGAAATAAAGAGTTTAGATAAAAGAATGACAAATCTAACTCAGTCCCGCACAACTATTAAAAACCGCTAAGTATGTAAACGCCTAAAAAGGGCACAGCGTAAAGGCATGACTAATACCTGTATTTTTGTGTCTTTCTCTCTTTTCCTGTGATCTTTCTGATGCTCGGAAGATGAAGTCTTTTAAGTAGTCCTTTGTCATTTGCGTGGAGTTTGTGACGCAGATTGGAGGATATGTGAGACACAAACTTTAAACTGAGTTTAATTTGCCAGAAAATAAAAAACATGGTCTGCCCTTTGTGTCAGGGACCTTCTGCAAGGATTTGGGGGTGTGTAATAGACATGTAGGTATTGGTCAGGTCACTCTTAGTCTCTTCTGACTGCCCAATAGCATGAGAGGAAAAGTCGCACAGGAAACTTTCTTTGTTCCTCCTCGCGGGTCTGTTCCATCCCAAGACATGGTTTGAAATTACACCAAGCATACAAGTTATCATTCTTATGTTCTAGATCATGAGCTGTAGAATTATGTATGGAAAAGAATGACACCAAACGTGACACTTTTAGAAATACATAAAACATAACTCGTGCATTCTTAGTTAGTCTTATTTCTTAAAATGGGCATATACAAGTGTAAGAATTACGAGAGAATTAAGGGAGAGAATGCAAAGGTTACAAACACATGACATGTTCTTTGGGCTGAATTTTGAGATTTATATGAGTCCATTTCAATAGTGCATATCTTTGTGTGTGTCTGGGTTCAAAGATTCTGGGGTTGGGGGGCGGGGGGGGGGGGGGGGGGGGGGGGGGGTGGGATTCTTTGGAATGTCTTTGAAGGTGGGACAGGCTGGTTCTGGCCAGCATCTTGGTAAGTAAGATGCCACCGAGTGACTTTCACCAGCAGATTCGCTGGCACCAGGTGTGATAAACTCATGTAGAATGAACCCAGACCCTTTTAGGGGTAACAAGGGAATTTTACCTCCGGACTATACGTTACATTTATTTAATTTTCTTATTTTTTTATTGTATCTGTTGTCTTTGATATCAGAGTCAAAATCTAAATCTTTATCCGCAAAAATATCAAACTTTACATTGTAGGTTATACAAGGAGATCATAACAGGGTAGATCTGTAATATTATGTCAGAAAATGTTATTGTGGATTATGCTCTTGATGTTGTTGTTGTTGTGGCTATTGATGTTGATTAATGTCATTATTTTGCTACACAGACAAAATTTGCCAGTCCATGACTGTAGTCTAATGCAAAAACTTGTTATAATCACTGATGCTGCAAAATGCTTCTCTTATTTACATCTTTTCAGCACTTTGTTGCTCATCAAGAGAGAATCTATCAGCAAATTCATACTCAAACACACACTCAGTGCTCAGTGGTGATTAATCTAGACACCACTGATTGGCTGCTGCTTTCATAATCTCACCTGAAATGTGTGTGACTGCTTAAATCTCATTACTGCTGCTGCTGAAGTAAAAAGTACAGTATCATGCTGCAGATCTAAACATAATGCATTTAAATGACAGTTTTTATTCATTTTCACATTTCATATTAACACAATAGTCAAAAACAAATTCAAATTTGCATCATACGCCCCCGTATTTAAAATATTTTTATTTGCATAGCAATTTTATTCATTTGGCTGACACGATTACCAAATGGCCGCATTAATTTATGACTCTAAACTGTACACTGCACTGTATCCTCTCAGGTTCGCACACAGGTGCCTTGGCAAAGTAGCCACAAGTGTACTTTATTAAAATAATTACATGTTCCACTTACCAGAAAGCATTTAATCACAGTTTGGCAATAGCAAGCCTTGCTCACCATGCTTGTCTAAAATATGCCAATTGGTTTGGTATTTAGTTGACATTCATGCATAGCTATTTAATGACACTTCATACTGTTTTAAGTGTGTGAGTTTTTTGGAGCTACTGTGGCATTAGATGAGTACATTTTTCCATTTGAGACACTAGATAATTTAGAATCACAATGATGTTTTGGACAAAATGTTATTTTCAACAAGCCTCGAATCAGCTTTGAATCATTTGGAACAATGTATACTGTAAATACAGTGCATGTCATTTGCACTTTTGGATATGATAATTCTCCTGCAAAAAGTTTCCAGTCAGCTAGGACGTGATATTGTTTCACACACTACTGTACATACAGTATCTGTGGTTTTTACTTTTACATTTAACAGTTGGTGAGTGTCAAGTTTAACCCCTGCCTGTAACCATTAACACACTATTGTTATGCTTCAAGCTATTAAGATTCATCTAGAGAAAATAATGCAGACATAGAATCACTGGATGGCCAAAAGCGTCTGTAAGTTTGAAGAAGGTTAAATTATTAATTGATTTTACAAATGTATTACTTATTATTTAGAGTGTGCATTTTGTAAAACATTTTCCACAGCCCCTAAGGATCTTTGGACCCCAGTTTGGCACAGATCACATACATTTTGACACACTGACAAGTTATTTGTGAAATGCTTGCGTATGCATTAGTCTGATTGTTGGAGCATGAGTGTGTCTGGTGGAGGGGTTATGGTGTGATCGAGGTCATGCGGTGAGTTTGATGTAAAGTGACGGTAATGTGAGTTGCACGCCAATCGCCCGAGGGCCAGTGGACTCTGAGAAAGACAGGCTGGTGCTTTAGATCACTTCTCCCATGCTAATGTGTGCCTGACTGTGGCTCGCCTGCCTGGGGAGGAGGCTAAATACACAGTAGCGCTTGCAAAATTACCAAAAAGGGCTAATTATTTAGAGGGGAGAAGCTAGAGGAGATTCCTGGCACAGAATTGCTGGAAACGTTTTTAGCACAGGACCTACATGAATTACTAGTTTGCTTGACAGTAAGGTGAGATTTTGTGGAGTGCTTTTACTAGGCCAGGTGTTACAGGCATAGGCCAAATACCAATAAAAACATACTTAAAACTAGGCCAAAGACCAAAAGAGAACAGGAAAGGAAATAAACAAAACAACCTAATTTTAAAATTTAAAAGGAAAAACATATTGGAATTTCTGTTATCAATCAGCTTTACTATAATAATAATAATAATAATAATAATAATAATAATAATAATAATAATAATAATAATAATAAAAATTTGTTACATATAGTGCTTTTCTGGACACTCAAAGTGCTTTACACATTTTTGGGGTGAATCTCCTTGCCGTGTCGGCAGCCATATTGTGCCAGACCGCACACTACACAACAGCTGATGGATGGAGAGGAGACAGAATAATGAAACCAGTTATGATATATGGATGGTACAGAGGCCAGTGGGCAAATTTGGCCAGAATGCTGGGGTTAAAACTTAACTACTCTTTTCGAAGGACATCCTGGGATTTTTAAGAACCTCGGTTTAACATCTCGTCCAAAGGATGGTGCTCACTGAGTAGTGTAGACTCCCCATCAATATACTGGTGCCTTAGGACCCACACAGACCACAGGTTGAACACTCCCTGCTGGTCTTACTAACACAATTTCCAGCAGCAACCTAGCTTTCTCAAGTGGTCTCCCATCCAGATACCCACTGACCAGGCACAACCCTGCTTAGCTTCAGCGGGCGACCATGTAAGAGTTGCAGAGAGCTAGCTACCGGTGAGCAGATTGTTAACTTGTTGATTGCTAACTCGAAGCTAAAGTTATAAAACTAAAACCATCTTTGTTACATTAATTAAAATCAATATTAACTGGGGTCATATAAAGTGTAAATGTGCCAAAGAAGAAAAATCGTATTAAAACTTAAAATAATTACATGTAAAACTGTATTGACTTAACAAAGCAAAAACTGTTGAAAATGACAACACACAAAACACAAACATGACTAAACATCAAAGAAAAGAAAATAGAAACATGAAAATTAAAACTTTCTTAATATTTAGGATTACAATAGTATTTCAGTTTTACTAAAATAACACTAATGAAAACTATTCTTTTCAAAAATATAAATGCAATGTACTTCTACATTGCTCCTGAGATACCAAGAGAGATCTAACTCCTGAGATAAATAAGTTATATCTCTGAAGTTTAATAATAAATTTGTATAAAATGCTGCACATAGCACTTCCTTTATTCAATCGCAATGACTTCTGGGACTTCTAGAGCAAGTTCAGTGCTCAAGTCTGCATCGGTGCATCCTCAATATCAAGAACACATCCGCAAACTCACATGTCCTCCGTTCTTGTGGTCTTGAGTGTAGGAACTGAACTTTGGTGGTTGATGATGATGTTACACGAAAACACGAGGACACAAGATCGCTGAAGAACGTGTAGCCATTTTCAACCTCTTCCTAATCAAACACTCCTGAATCAACTAATCAGAACATTAGAAGAGACTCCTAAACCTGAAATGAATGGGTCAGATAAGGGAGACATTTAAGTATGTGCTGTTTGTGTGCCTCCAGGAACAGGGTTGGGAGACACTGATCTATAGCATAATTAGTAGTAAAAAGCAACAAAATCTAATGCTCTAATGTTTAGAATTATTGATGGTAAAAAGCAACATAATACAATACATGAAAAAGAAGTGTAACAATTAAAGGAACCCCAAGAAGTTCAATAGCAAAATTGAACAGGGTAAAGCAACAGTGTAAAAATAGTTGAAAGCAAAATGGCGTAGTGTTTCTTTTCCGATTTCTTCACAAATTGAATTCTTTTCAGTTGCATGTTTTTCAACATCACACACTTCAGCAGTTTACAAGCCCACAACGTTTTGTTTAAATCTCCTCTTTAAAATGACCTCAAGGTTAACACAATCCACAAAAAATTTTTTTCATCATCAGAAGTCAGATGTGGAGTCATTATTTGACCCAGAGCAGACGATGGGTTTGGCGAATGCACAAATGTAATCAACCTCCTGAACGGCATGTCAATAGAGAGTCTTGATAAAGAGAGAGAGAGGCTGACGAATTGACAGTGAAGTGTCCTGGAAATTCATTATCATTCCTTCAGAAGGTACATAAACAGCATATGGTGGGGAGGCAGCAAACATGTGTGAGGGGTAAATTAGCTTGTAATGATTCCCGTGGTGGAGGAAACCTCTACCCGTCTGAAATGCCAGCCAAGCCTGCTTTCGCAATCTGCCGAATTAAATCGAACAAAAGGATTGTGGTGGCCTGTTAACGATTTACACTCCAATGTGGTGGCTGCGGAGGAGAGAGAGAGAAAGAGCAAGCCAGAGATGTTTGCAGGTAAACTGATCTGCTTTTACATTTCTGAGTGATCATTCAGATACACTAAACCCTCACAAGCACACCATCTGCTCACGCTTACAGCAGTGGAGTATCACAAATGACTGTTTGCCATCAGAGATTGACACTAAAGTGATTTGACAAAACTCTGACAACAGTAAATCCTATTAAAACCCCATGAATAGTAAAAGGTAATTAACCAAATGTTATACGAATCATTTTCAGACTGATTTAGTCTTAACAAAAGGACCTTATGACTTGTTACAATAGTTTGATTGCCATTTTACTTGTAATAATTAAAAAATTAATTAGCTCGATGTAATTGAGTATAGCCTTTAAAGTGAAGTGAATTTTCTAGTTGCAATCAAACTGATATTTGCATTTAAAATGTTTTTGCATTACAATTTGTGTTGCTTTGTAGTGTACTAATGATGCTAAACCACCAACAGCTTGTTAATATTAAAGCGGTGGTCCACTACGATGTCATATTTTAAACTTTAGTTGATGTTTAATATAGCTGTGTGAACATAAACAACATCTCTAAATGTAATGCGCTCATAGTTCAATGCAAAGAGAAACATTGGCTTTTACAGACTTAGCTAAGGGAAGCCTACAGCCAACGAAGTTTGGGGACTACAAAAAAATACATATAGGTTAATGATGTCATAAACCCTTCAGGTTACGCACATACATCATGAGCAGCGAAGGGTGCCAGAGGCACTGTAATGTTATAACAGAGACGATTCCTGGTGATATGGAGCCGATCTGCGAATCACAGCACATTATGTTAGCTGACCAATCAGAGCCTCTTAAGGGCGGGTCTTCAGAGGAACTAGGAAATGTGACAGTCGTTTTTATGAGCTGTTTATAATCAAAGTAGGATATATGAAAAAATAGCGTGATTTTCTACAAATTACACATGAGCACACATTGCTTTGCATCTTATAAACACAACCAAGCCTTAAAAATACACTCTGGACCACCCCTTTAACAAAATGTTAAATGCATTAATTGTAAAGACCACATTAGGCGAAATTGATTGTAAAAAAGTACCTTATTATCATTAATTATCATAAATATAATTATTTTCTTAATTAATGCAACTTGGTAAGGTTTATAGAGTAATCACATTGTTTTTCCACTGACAAATGTCAAGGTGCCCTTACAAGAGCAAAACAAATCATTGTTATGGTGTCAGCTGTTTACAACAAGACAACATTTGCAATGCTAAGCAGAGCTAAAACCCCTGTTGATTTAAGATGACTTCTATTTGGATGTTCCGTACTTTTTCGATCCCTGTGATGATTATATGATAGCATAACCTTTGAATTGAGCAGAAGATATCACATTCATTTAAAATGTGTTCTCAATTTAGGCCTACATTTAGCGCTTAATCTTAATCAGTATACATACAGTTCAGCACAACTGCTCTGAATAACCGAATAAGCTGCAGCTGAAAAAATGCGTCTCAATGGGGTTTCTATCTTAAAAACCTACCAAACTTGTTGTCATTACTGTTGCCAGATCTTGCTAAAAGGAACAACAAATAACAACAAATAAGAAAAAGTCAGTATTTTACATAAATCAAAAGTTGCATACTTTGAACAATCCCCATTGTCTTTGATGTGATTATGCATCTCATCATAAGTGCTGTAGAGTCATGAAGGCCGAGCAAACATTTACATTTGTAAAAGCTTTTGTCAACCTAAAATCAGAGTAACATCTGTGTGGGTATGCACTTTGCACTGTGAATTTTTTGAACTAAGCCAAATGGGCTACATGGCAACGATCGTGGTTTTTGTTCTATTGCAGATTCTAATATTTTGTGTCCAAACATGAAATGTCTGCATCCACATGCAAACAGGACAACTGGGTTAAAACGTATGTGTAATACGTATGCCATACTTCTAGGCTCCTTTGAGATAAGTGCCCAGGGCCACATTTTAGGGAACTGTGAAATATGTGCTTGGGGCTACGTCTGCTTGCAGTTTTTGTTTACACAAATCCACTAGAGGCCGCTGTGTACATTTTTGACAATATCAAACACTTTACTGGGCCACACTCTCTCATATTATACAAGCCACTTACACGTCCTTCTCATAAATCCACCAATGGCCGCTGTATACATTTCGGTGAATCTCAAATTCCTTGAGCAAATCTGTGAGAGAAGCCAGATGGCTTGCTCACCTCTTTCCATAAACCCAACTTAAAGTGCTTTTTAAAGCAAACCAGAAGAGAAAAGCCATACGTTTACCACAATTTCACAATGCTTGTTTCTGGAACCATCCTTCACAGACTTATACACACAGTTGAAGTCAGAATTATTAGCCCCCCTGAATGATTAGCCCCCCTGTTTATTTTTTTCCCCAATTTCTGTTTAATGGAGAGAAGATTTTTTTCAACACATTTCTAAACATAATATTTGTAATAACTCGTTTCTAATAACTGATTTATTTTATCTTTGCCATGATGACAGTAAATAATATTTTACTAGATATTTTTCAATATAATTCTATACAGCTTAAAGTGACATTTAAAGGCTTAACTAGGTTAATTAGGTTAACTAGGCAGGTTAGATTAATTAGGCAAGTTATTGTATAATGATGGTTTGTTCTGTAGACTATCAAAAAAAAAAATAGCTTAAAGGGGCTAATAATATTGACCTTAAAATGGGGTCTAAAAAATTAATAACTGGTCTTATTCTAGCCGAAATAAAACAAATAAGACTTTCTCCAGAAGAAAAAACATTATCAGACATACTGTGAAAATTTCCTTGCTCTGTTAAACATCATTTGGGAAATATTTTAAAAAGATTTTAATTTTATGCTGATAATAGAAAATAATAAAAGGCACAACAAATGTATAATATACACATTTAAGATTTCAATGAGCATTTCATACAATTATTTTAGAGAAATTGTCAGACAAGTGGGCCTTCAAAAATTGGGCCCCTAAGTGAAAAAGGTTGAGAACCCCTGGTCTAGTTGACACAACAGAATTTGCTGTAATAAACCCAGCAGCACTTGCAGCACAAACACAGCACTGTAATCCACCATTGTTGTTACCAATTGTTACATGTCGTGTTCTTCCTTCTTCTGGTTGCATGGTACTGTGACATTGTCATTTACAAAAAATGTACGTTTTGTCTATCCAAATGAATATACATGCCAGGCAGCGTTTTAAGATTTTTCCTCTCTGTAAGTTTTTATCCAACAAGTTTGTTTCAGGGTACCAACGATGCTAGTGTTGTGTTCCAAAAGGGAGAAATATTATTAAACTTTCGCAGATTGAGCTAAATCTGTTGCCGCATTGATGGCCCTGAATTAGAAGCTGTTCAGTCCTGTAGTATTATCTGCTTTGCTTATTTCTAGGCTCACACAGAATCTGCACCCACAGATCTGCAGATTTTGCAGATAACTTTGTTTAACAAACAAGTGGTTCTAACTGGATTTTGATTGTGAACCTTTAATAAAATAAAAGGTAATTTCTTTTTCTTTTATTTGTAAGGTTTTTACAAATTCTTTGCCGAAATGGCAGAAAAGGCCCACAGACTCTATCTGGCACTGCTCATTTCTTGATGTCTTCATTCAGTCATTTACATTAGATCAGAGGTGTCCAAATTCGGTCCTGGAGGGTGGGTGTCCTGCATATTTTAGTTTTAACCCCAATTAAACACACCTGAACCAGCTAATCAAGCTCTTTCTAGGTATATTTGAAACTTGCTGGCAGGTGTGTTAAAGGAAGTTGGAGCTAAACTTCGCAGGACACCGGCCCTCCAAGACCGAATTTAAACACCCCTGCATCAGATGAATCATGTAAGGTTGGCTGGGTAAAATAAGCTTGTACGTCTTTCCTCCTCATGTAAACACTTCACACGTCAGTGGTGAGCTTTTGACACATCTCTGATCTCAAGGCGAGCACTGTCTTCCTCTCTGTGCTGTCAGAGCCGCTATGATGAGCCCGTCACTCACATGATTAATTGCACTGTAATGACTTCCCATCATGCAGAAGCAGCACTCAGGAACAGACTGGCAGTTGGGCTCTTTTTGCGCAGTGTTGGATGAACTTCACCAGAATGCAGAGCAGGCATGACCTGGCTTTGCTCACTTCCTCTCTTTCTCTCTCTTTCCCACTCAGGAACACACTTTTCTCGGCCTCCGCTGATCGATACTCATCCATCCATCTCCCTCACGCTTTCTATTTCTTTCATGGTTCCTCCCTAGCTCTCTAAATTATTGAGACCAAGGTTGACCCTTCTCCTGTGGGACATCAATTATAAAAGGCACAGCAAGCCTGAGAGACTCAGGAAAAAAAAAACCAAGAAGTGATTGATTATGAATCGCAACTCGTGAGACTTTAAGGAAGAATTACTACAGACTTTTCACACCAACAAAAAGGCGAAGAGGTTACAAGGGAATAAAGCACAAACACACACCGAACCAGACACAAACAAGCAAACGAGGTGATGAATTGTGAAACAGAGAACTAAATACACAGATTAACAATTTACAGTATTCACAAGTACTGTTTTCACAAGCACCAAAGCTGAGTTTTAGCTCTAAGTGATGTTTTATAAACAAATTTCAGCAGGAGCGCTCGCAGAAGTTTCAGTATCAAATACGTCATTGACAATTATTCTATTGTCCAATCAGTTCTTGACCAAACCTCCATATATACCAAAGCTGTCTTACCTGCAGCATCTTACGACTTTAGCCTCCCTCCACCACCCCGTCACCTCACCTCTTAAGCATTACAATCCCGGGGGGAGCGTTCTGGGGCCGGGCTAGATACTTCGATCGAATCCCAATTCCTCTCTGTTTCCTGATAAGGGGAATAACTCGAGTTTGGGTGTCTTCCCCGAGCTCAGAGCCCTCTCCCCGGACAGCATGCCAAATATGCTTTATTCTGAAACTATTGCAAGTGTGAACTCGTGAAATGTATTTTTCAGTGTTGTGCTCTGAACTCCACTGAAAATATGGTCAAATATCACTGTAAACCTGTTTAGCATCATTCTACAAAGATTAGGCAGTTTGTATTGTACATTTGGTGGCTCCATGTAGTTTAATTACCCTTTGGCTATTATTGTGATCCTTTATTGATTTGAATTAGAATTTAATAAATGGGATAGCCCCTTGAGATGAACCATCTCATTTTCAAGGGGGTCCCTAAATGTAATCTAACTGATGTAGTTTAGATTTATAATCAACTTTGTAACAATGTACTGATACAGCTGGTAACCCTTTTGTAATTTGTGTCAGTTTCTGTGTTATAATAATTTCTGTTCTTTGATATATATATTAGTGCTATCAAAATTAGTGCGTTAACGCATGCGATTAATTTGAAATGTTTAACACGTTTAAAAAAGTTAATGCAATTAAAACAGTTGCAGTTTTTTTTTAATCCTATTGTGGTCGACGTTTGTTTAACGTGCAAAGAAATATGGATAAGACCAAGGAAGGACTTTTAGAAGGAAAGTTTCAGTATAAAACAATTAATGTCGCATTACCACGCTAACAAAAATTGCTGTTTACATGGTAGACTGTTTACATGGTAGACTCTTAATAAAAGTATTATCTTAATCATATTAAAATCGAAGTATTTGTGTCCATGTAAATGTACTCTGAAAGTGCCAGATGATGTCGCAAGCTTATAAAGCTGTTTCCTCTGCCTTTAAGATGATTCCATGACCCCTGAAATGTTTCATTAGTTTGACGTGTTCTTTTGTACAGCATTTGCTTCACGCTGCTGTGTCAGAATCCTTGCTTGTAAAATAAAGCCACACTTTAGAATGCGATCGTACGTGTTGCTGAATCTGAAGAGAGTTGCTCACTGGGTGTGCTATACTGCGTGCATTGTGTGTGTGTGTGTGTGCGCGTTTCCTGGCAACAAGAACAAATGTCTAAACATCGCCAACGGTGTCTGTATTCCTCAAAGTTGTTTAGGATTAATGTTTAGAGATGGTGTGACCAAAGTACCTGTAAGAATTTGTCTTTGGTGTGACTCAAGGCGTACCTGTGGGTGCCTTTGATGTATCCCTTGATACTTCTTACATCCTTGTCGTAGCACCATTGGCACCAAAATTAGGCACCGAATTTCATATGCTGATTCAGCTTGTGGGAGACTGTTCACACTCTCAGGTCACATCATTCAAAGGAAAAGGGCCACATTGTCCCTGGATAATGTCAACAGACTGGACTGTCTTAGCAACTGGCTGAATGTGAAGAAGGACTAAACAAAGTTGTTTCTACTTTATAATTAATGTTCTCAACTCTCAGCAATACAACTTTTCGATGAGTACAGTTGTTTGTATTCATTACTTTATTATTATAATTTCCATATTTGCAATGCTTGTATTTTGGCAATTTTTTGCAGTCCACTCAGAATCCAACATGGAAATAATTTTTGTTTTTATTGGCATTGTTGTGATTTTATTTCTGTAATAAATATGGCTGTCAAGCCAACAGTTTGAGGATCTTGATGGTTTATTGCAGGTATGTTGTTTACATGAAGAGTTCTAATAAACAATCATATCTTGAATTAAATAGTTTTTTTTGTCTTGCGTTTACATAAATTTAACATTTGAATAGCAAAAAGTACAAGTTTCAGTCTTTGAAGGTTGTGAAAGTGAAGGTTCTCCAGCGATCTATGAGGCTTAGATCGCTGGTGATCATGACACATTGTCTGTTTTCTTTTAAAGTCTTTAAATTTGAAATATAAATAATTAATTTAATTCATGGGGTCTTAATTACAACAATAAATATTACTATTTAAATTACATTAATTGAACATCAGCACTGGACAAATTATTTAGCACAGCCTTGCTTTATTTAAACAAGAAAAAATAGTCCACCTAAAACATTAAATAGATAGCAAAAATTGTACTTTCTCATAATATCAACATACAGTTTCACCGTTTTTTATATTAATTAGCAGACTGATTGTATTTTTTGAAAAGTACTGCTTCAATTAATGATCTCCCAGAAACAACCTTATAATCCCAAGTGGAAAATGACTTTTTAGAATTTAAGAGTATGTTGATAATTTACGTACGTTTAGGGTTTGATAAGTACGTTTAGGGTTTGTCATGTTAATGTATGAAAGAGAACTGTTACACACATATTGTTTACTATGTGGAATGCAAAAAAATTTAATCTCAATATCTCAAAATCTATTAGAGTGCAGATAGAACCTTATAATTCCAAGGCAACAAATTAATCAAGATTCACTTCTACAAAACGACTGTATTTTAAAACCTAAAAAACACTTTATCATAGTGCATGATTTGCAAATGAAAAATGCTTACTGTATGTGTCTTCACATGTATTACATTTCCAGCACAATAAAATCGCTCAAGTACTTTGTCTGGTGAAGTATTGTACTAGACTCTTAAAATTGGTTCTAAAAAGAGGTTTTCACAGAAGAAACATTTTCAAGAAGCAGTTCTTTCAAACAGTTCTTAAAAGATCCTTTGGTGCAAAGATCAGGAAAAATTCCATGCATATTGAAGATTTTTCGTGGAACCATTGACGCCTTTAATAAAGATAATTTTTTTTTTTAAATTCTGACAAATGTGCAAAAGCCTGACATTTCAGTAAATAAACTATTATAACATACAGTATTTACATCACTCTGAGCAGGTGGATCATGGCCATCCATCTTCTATTCCCACTCTCTATGATTCAGTTCATTTTAATTCACCGGCATTGAGGTGCAGATGAGTCATCATCATTCATCAAAACATCTTTGCAGTTTTCAAGAAGGTTATTACATATCATTACATGAACATTTGTGGTTGAAAGGCGTTAGGTATTATTGCGATGCGTATTGAACTGCTCGCCTGTGAAGTGTGATTCTGTTCATCCTGCCTACTCTATTACCTATATAGCATTCACTTGCATTGATCTCTGCTCTCATATGCTTCACTTGATTCCACAGAGTTATACAGCTCAGTGGTTATAAATCTGGACCAGCATAAAAAAAAGGTTGTATGTTTGAACCCTTGAAGGAGCAATCATGAAATTATCACCATTGTGTCCGTGAGGAACTTCAGCAGCCCAAAGGTGCTCAGAGGGAATTTAACATGGTGATGTTGCGTGAACGTTTGCTAAAAGAAATGTATTTTTCCCATTGCTCTGCTCACTTCTACTCACTGATGTTGTGCTGCACTCTTCTTTAGCTTATTTCTCCTGTGATGGATTGTGCATGTGGAGCAGTAGAGAAAATGGTCCTGTTATAGGCCTATAATAAACCTGACAAATGATGCACACAAGCGCCCCGCTCACAGAACTGGGTATTTTTTCCCCTCTCAGTTTTTTTTTCATTGTATGCAATTAAAAGCAAGTTTACTGATGGTTTTGTACTACAATATAGCTCTAAAACAAACTGCCTGGAATTGCAAGTACTTGCGTTCAGCACTTACTGAAGCACATAGAGATAGTTTATCACCGACCAACAACACTTGTGACAGTATATTATTGAAGTTGTGAAAATCTTTGGCTTCATTGTTAAAGGGGGAAAAATGTCTTTGTCGAGTGTAAAGTGAGAAATTTCTTGTAGAAAATTGCTGGTGCTTTTTTCTGTTTCTTCTCACAAATATAATTAAGCCCTCATTACTTCATTACACTGCACTATGGCATTTTCAGTGGAATGTTAGTTATTTTAAAGGAAGTGGTATGCTTTATTTTGATGGGCCACTGTAGACTTTCTGTTTACTAAGTATCATTGCAACTAAAGTACATGTCAAAAGCAGTAATTAGAGTACTAGTAGTCTAAGAACTTAAAGTCCTTGGTGATTCATACTGGCACTTTAAAAGTGTATATATATATATTACTCAAGACATATACAGTACAAGCAAAGTAAAAAATTCAAACTCAAGGCTCTTGACTTGAAGTGAAGCTTGAAGTGATCAGTCTGTGCAAGAACTGAACATTATTTACAGCATTGTTACCTTTGATACATATCCCCAGCAAAATGCACTGAGCATGTTCACAACAATCTCTTTCGAGAAGATTGACTTTTTACAGATTTCCAACGTGTTATGTATTTCATTATATGGCATTATGACATGAGAAATAGCTTAAGAATAAGCTTTAGAAAACAAAAAAAAGTTTAGAATACTAGAAAATATGTGTTTAAAGGCCCCTAGTGATGCAGTACTGTAGATTATTTAGGAGACATGGGGAACCAAGGATTGAAACCGAAAAAAAGACATATCCTACCCAAACTGGATTCATTATTATTAGAATAAGAAGTTTGTGTAACCAGGATCTCCGTGGGGTCTTAAAATATCTTAAATTTCAAAAACAAAATTTTAGGCCTTAAAAAGTTTTAAATTCACTGTTGTTTTTTGTGCCTTATATAATTTTAAACAGGTCTTAAATTTTCCTCTGTCCAAATAAAGCTACCCAATCGGGCACATCCATCCAAATCCCCATCAATCTATCTTAATAAAATCAGGGAAATAAAACTAAAAACAATTATACTGTTTCTTTTGATAATAACAGAGCAATATATCCCTTTACATTATCTTACATTCATACAGAAAACTATTTACAGAAGTAAGGGGAAGTAGACCTAATATTTATAAACAGGCATGAAACTTAAGGTTATACTCAATCAATTTGGACCAAAAATCAGGAAAAATATTTTTGATAATTTATGTAATTCCCTCCACAATAAATATGCTTTTAACAATGTTAAACTTGTCATTAAAACAAATACATTTTGTGGTGAAAAAAGTGTATGAAACTACAATTTTCTTGTTAAGACCGCATTAAAGTATGTCACTAAGAAACTACATTTGCTTTTTTTTTTCTGGCAAACCGGGCCATTAGAAGCAATCATTAGTGTGTAACCCTGTATACGGCTAAAATTTAATTCATAATGGTCTTAAAAGGGTCTTAAAAAGTCTTACATTTGACTTCATCAAACCTGCAGAAACACTGGACAAAAAGCCATACATGGGACTTAGCTTACTTTAATTGTACAAAAAGGTAGATTTGTTTTGCAGTCAAGAATCTTCAATTGGAGACAATTATATAAACCAAGCGATAACCATATGCAACATAACCTCATTCTAAAAACCATTTCTGGATATCGCGAATTATGTAGCCAGAGGTACATGTGGCTGCATTTTGTCTTTAAAATGAATGCTAAGTGACGGTATGATGACGTTCCTTTTTACGCTTACCAGCTGGCTGCTTGCCTCCTTATGGACGGCTTTGCCGCTGTTACCAATTTGTCCAGTAGCTCACTATGTACGTAGACGGACTTGAGATGCTGAGAGGAGTGGACCACGACGTTCAAGTCCGTCAAAGAATGATTCTAGAAAGCAGGTAAGACAAATACAGAAGCCAAAATAAATAAATAAATAAATAAACAAGCAAATAACAGGGTGAGAATGTGGTAAAATCTGAAAACGGGGTTAAAAGCAGACAAGGACTTTGCTTTTTCTGGATTGCTTTTTAAAACTGTCGGTTGGGTTTAGTGAAGTGGGTGGATGGGTCAGTCTGTGCTTTTGAAAACACTATCGGTTGGGTTTAGGGGAAAAGGATGGTGGGTCAGTCGATCGGTCAGTCAGTCAACAGTGGCCTCTGGTGGATTTACACGTATTTGACGCTCTTCAGAAATGTATATATCTGTACATTTTCAGAATGAGCCAGGGTTGCAACATCTGATATAATTTAAATATAACTTTGTGCAATCTAAACGTAAGCAGTTTTATTTTATTTATTTAAAAATGTATATATTTTTGTCTCAGATGAAAAAAGAGGATCATTTCTTTTACTCTTTTAAAATGCTGTCAGAGTATTTCTACAACTTTGAACATTCAACCAGCAGCCTGCTGAGATCTACTAATACTCTAATAAGAGTTAGCTGACAAGCAATTTGCAAAGTTTTACCTTACAGAATATTTAAAAAGGATAATCAACATACAATATAGCCTAAGAAGATTAAAAAGTTTTTTGAATCTCACTGAAAAAGTATTTGATCGCTGATTCTAGTGCTCATAGTTCCCTGAAGCATTTACAAAAGATGTCACTACTGTATATCTTTAAATCATTTCATCCATTCAGAGAAAACACATCCTACTACACACTAGATCCTGCAGAACCATCAGAGCAGCACTATAACAAATGTTTTGAGAATGTAACCATCCATATGCAGATGTAGTCATTGCTTAGGAATGACAGCTGTTTTCTGCTTGCTAAATAAATCCTTCCTATATTTGCTCATCACTTAGCAGTATGAAATGGCAGAGTGGGAAAAAGTAGACGTTTCAGCACTATAATCACAATGTAAACAAACAATCTACTGCTTTCTACTTCTCAACCACACTTAACCAATGCAATGAAAGTAAACAGCAGCATCGCTACTATAAAATCATGGCAGCTTTATGACATTATGGCTTAATGTAGCCATTCAGCACTTTTGCTAGGAATCTCTATAATTTAAACAGCACAGCTCATTACATTTAATTTAGCAGGTGATGAAAACCCAAAACTCAAATGCCCTTTTCTCCCCCCTACTTGCTAATATCGCAGAAATGCAAGATATTTTATTTAGCAGCCAAAACAGATTTCTAATGTGAGAATCCCTATTAATTTCCAGAATTAATCTACAGCTCTCAGTGGCAGGTTTGTTGGCTGGAAAACTAGATAACCAATTAATTTCCCTCTTTTTTACTTATCACCACTGAGCTTAGGCATTTTGCTTTGGGAAGTCCCGACCGCAGGAAGTTGACAGCGTCATTTTATATATTTGTCAGTTAAACCATTTCCTCTCCAAGCTCTATGCTTAATAGCCTACGTAGTGAGGAAAACCTGAGTGATGATACGGCATGGTGCTGAAGAATTGTGATGCACACGAGCCCTCCCTGCGCCTTAATGTGCCATTATCACAGCTTGTACAGAAATCCTCCCAATCTGCTGGGGCTAAGAAGATGATGTTAGAGCAAGACGAAGAGAGAATGCCTTTAAACTGCATGTTTTAAATCACTATCAGCCATTAGCAATAGCCCAAACCATCTGTCTTTAGGTCCCTTCGACGGTGAATATTCACTCTAAAACTTAAACAATGACTTGTTTTTGTTAGAGGAGGTCAAGTGAGGACAAAAAGCTGCAACCATGTTATATGATGTATACATTTCAAAAGAAGATATGAAAACAATTGCTTTACTTATGTAAAAATAGAATTATTTGTATAAATCATTTAACTTATTCATTTGAAGTTTACATCGCAAATGTCTTTTCAAGCACAATTTACTCTCTTGTTTGTAAGTTTTACTTAGTGTAGGACTAAATTAAGTCTCTTGAAATTAACTTTACAGGGCACCTATGATGATATCTTTTGTAAGCTGTTTGAACAGAACTGTCTGTAGGTATAATGTGTCCACAGACATATTGGAATGATAGAAACACAACAAGTGTATTTTTTAAAATTTCCCGACGTTAAAAAAGGATCCAAATCCCTCCCATTTTGAGGCCCACCACAATGTGATGTGTGGTTTCCCCGCCCATGGAATTGATTGACAGCCGTGTATTAACATGTAATAGTAACTCATATAATTATATCAACAAGACAGGACGTGCGCAAAGAAACTGGGATTAAAAGATATGTTCAGCTCTCTGTGATCATGGGGCGCTAGAGAGTGCCGAATGGAGTAGTCGTGTTTCTGTGGTCCTCCTCTCTATTTTTTTAATTATTCGGTCATTATTTTAATTACTGTTTCTTTGCCAATATTTTATATGTCTGTTGCGTAAATATAAGCATAATGACTAAGCCTAAAGCTGAAAAGGAAAGAAAATGGAAAAACCTAGAATTATCTTCATCTTCAGACACCGTTTCTCCTGGAAGCATCTTTGGCGGCTACGCAAGCTCTCTGTGATCATTAATTATCATCAAATGTGTTCAAGAGTGAGTTTTACAAGTTTAAAACATTTTTAAACGTTTACAAACGTGCATGTTTGTCATGAATAACAGCGATTTTACCATCTTTACTTTATCACCACAGCCGCATGTCAGTACAATTATAAAAGAAGACGCTTCTATCCAGGTTTGTTATTAACACAACAGATATCCATACAGAAGTGTATAGTAATGTGTTTCCTGTCACATTTGGCATGCAAAAACAGTGCAAAGTTAAATGCACACTGTGTGTGCGTGAACTTTGTAACGATTGTGTGTGACTCATCGTTGCAGAAAGGCTTGAATTAACTCCATTACAAATACATCAAATAAACATTGGGAATGTTCTTACTGTCGTATTTCTCACAAACTTTACGTGAGATCTGCTTCCTTTGTGTCTGTCACTATCCCGTTTATCTGACAGAGACGGAGACACATTGAAGGGCATATGGGAACGGTGGACGGAAAGCACTAGCATTAAAGGCACAGGCAACAAAAACAGCTACAATGTGTTCAGAGCAGTAGAATTCAATATTCTGAAAGATATAATAAATAATCTGATGGGTTTTTGAGCTGAAACTTTACAGACACATCGTCACCTTAGAATTATAAGGTTCTATCTGACATTTTTGTCAGAATTGAGTTATTGACATTAAATTCTTATTAAATGACAACTTATTTTAAGTATGGGATGTTTTTTTTTATAAGTTGTTTACATTTTAAGACTTTTTTATTTAAAAACAAATGTTACACACATACTGTTTGCTACGCATATGGAATGCAAAAACTTTCAAGCTCAATATCTCAAAACCATTCAGAATGCAGATAGAACCTTATAATTCCACGGTGACGACATTCTAGAGACACAAAAGACTTTTCTTAAATCTTAAAAAGCCCTTTAAAACTTATGCTTTAAAACATGTAAACACAGTAGATTTGTTTTGTTACAATCTGTATAAAAACAAACTTACCCAACCAAGGTCTTTTGTATTTAATATACATATAATAGATGTCTAAATATAAATGGCTTGGCTAAAACAAGGCTAAATGGTCTGTAAGTAAAAATATATGCGTCATTCATTGTGTATTATTACAGTGATAACTATTACTATACTATTACTATACTATGATAAAACAGTGTTAACATGCAAGGAAAATAAAACAAATGCAAAAGCTCCAGTACATGAACAAGTTATCAAATAGTTTTATTATTGAATTATGTACAAATATAAAACCCTTTTCTCTTGATCACATAATCATTTTTTTCTGTGTATGATTCATATAATAGCAAAATAGTCTTCTCCATGACCTATTTCATGAGTGTGTTCATGTTGTTTGTAGAAATGTTCCATCTTTTTCAATTCATTGCTGTGCAACGTATACACAGTATCATTATTGTGATAAAACAATGTAAACATGCAAGGAAAAACGGCAAAACATGCAAATGCTCTAGTACAGGTTAGTATCAGGAGTTTCAGATATTTGAAAAGTTAACAAACTGTTTCAAGTAAAATAATAAAAGTACAAGGTTTAAACTCTACAAACTTAAGTTTTTTTTTTAAAGATTTATTTCTGCTTGAATGTCAATTATTTAATGAAGAAATTACCTTAGTTTTGTTTTTTTTACATAATCATTTTTTTTCTGTGCATGATTCATCATATAACAGCAGAATAGCCTTCTCCATGACCTCTTTCATGAGAGTGTTTATGTTGTTTGTGAAAACTATCCATCTTTTTCCGCTCTGCTCTATTTTTATTTTAGAAAACATTCCGTTTCAACGGCTCTCAAGCATCATAACTCTGCACAGCGATCGTTTTGAAATGAAACGTTAAGATTTGGAAGCATTATGAAGACGAGTTATCGCAGCCGAGAGCGAAACCACCCACTGCACCAGTAATGAAATTGTAGCATTCACACATGCAGAGGCAGCTCAAGGTTTAATGTCTGAGAACGTAGTGTCAGCTCGGGTGATTTAAAATGAATCCTCCATTTATTGGGCCCCTCTTACCTTGGAAGAGGCCATTTTGTTTTGTTAAAGTGTCAGAGACTGGAGATAACACAAGCGCTCCTTTGAATGAACCTAGTATGTCACTGACTGCTTTTGAAAATCCCGTTTTGTACAGGAGAATGGGTCATATTTCAAAGAGAAAAAAAAACAGCAATGAAAAACGTCTGATGAATGAGCACCTAAAGGAATTGCAGGTCATTTAAATGAGTTGGAGTACATATTGATGCTGACTAGGGATTTAATGTCAAGTTCTATTGAATTTTAAAAGCTTAAAAGGTAATAATGAGAAATTGTATCTATACACTGTAAAACCCAACAGTCAACTTTATAAAATGAAATGAGTGTAGCTAACTCAATTTACTGAAAGTTAATTCTACTCATTTGAAAAGAGTTTTGAACTCAGTGTTTAAGGTAATGATGAGTTAATGAAATACCTCATTACTTCAACTTAATAGAGTAAGTTCACAGTACTCATATAGATTAGTTTCTCAAATGGATTGTTGCAATCGGTTTCCTCAAATATTTTGAGTTGCTTTAACTTATAGGGTTTTACAGTACTCAGTTGGTTTGAGTTCTCTTCATTTATTAGGTTTTACTGTGCTAAAATTGATTCATTTACTAAAATGGAGTAAATTCACAGTACTCATCAGGAATAGTTTTTGAACTTTTTTCAATTGGCTTCCTCAAAGTTACCTTAACTTTTTAGGTTTTACAGTTTAGATACAGAGGCTTTATATACATATAGCAGGCTAGCAGGATTTTAAATGTGACAATGTCTTGCTTCATGTACAATAATTTACAATCGATTTATGGATCAAAAGTGTGTGCATTTGTACATGACAGCATTAAGAATGTAATTAATGGCAATGTGTTAATATTGTCAATATTTTTTTAATATTAAATATACCAAGTTTGATTTTAAGTGATAAAGCATGGATGCTTCTTTTGTGGTAATTGAGCATAATTCATTTGAATTCTGTCAGTGTTACTAATACTGTAACATTCAGAAAGCTTAATCTTTAGAATTTAGTTAATTCTAGTTAAAATGTTAATTTGAGTTTAATGTTTTGTTTATAACTGAGGCCAGTTACTCTGAGACATATTTTTGTTGTTTGAAGAGAATGTTTTGTAGTTCATAGAACAAAGATTTGTTTGCATTTGCATCTGTATCAGCTGAGAAATTTAGCATTGGCTCTTACATACATGTTTTTGGCTTTAAGTAAGCAAGAACATAAGAGTCTTTGGCTGGATCTTATTGCAACAATTCATTTTATACCTAACTAAAATCGTGCGTTGATTTCTTAATTAACTATGTCAATCGACATGAGTCATGGTCCTATTCCAGGAGGACAAAGCTAAGATTCTTCAGACTCAAACTCTGAATGAAGACTAATTTGACCCTATTGAATGGTTTTAACATGTGCTGGTGTAGACTTTACAGAGTGCTTCTCCTCAGGGTCATACAGCACATTTACCATATTTACTCTAGGATCATCTTTAGCTTTCATTCACCCGTTTGCCTCCAGAACAGCCTTAATCCTTTGTGGCATAGATTCAACAAGAAATTGAAAGTATTCCTCAGAGATTTTGGTCCATATTGACATGATAGCATCATGCAGTTGCTGCAGATTTGTCGGCTGCACATCCATTATGCGAATCTCCCGTTCCACCACAGAGACTGTGGAGGCCATTTGATTTGTGCTTCATGACATGGCGTGTTATTCTGCTGGAAGTAGCCATCAGAAGAGACTCATCAGACCAGGCAACATTTTTACAATCGTCTGTTGTCCACTTTTGGTGAGCCTGTGTGATTTGTAGCCTCAGTTTTCTGTTCTTAGCTGACAGGAGTGGCACCCGGTGTGATCTTCTGCTGCTGTAGCCAATCTTCCTCAAGGTTCGACGTGTTCTGCATAAAGAGATGCTCTTCTGCATACCTTGGTTGTAGCGAGTGGTTATTTGAGTTACTGTTGCCTTTCTTTCAGCTCAAACCAGTCTGGCCATTCTCCTCTGACCTCTGGCATCAACAAGGCATTTGTGCCCACAAAACTGCCACTCACTGAATATTTTATCTTTTTCAGATCATTCTCTGTAAACCCTAGAGATGGTTGTGTGTGAAAATCCCAGAGGATTAGCAGTTTCTGAAATACTCAGACCAGCCTGTCTGGCACCAACAACCATGCCACGTTCAAAGTAACTTAAATCACCTTTCTTCCCCATTCTGATGCTCGGTTTGAACTGCGATAGATCATCTTGACCATGTCTACATGCCGAAATGCATTGAGTTGCTGCCATGTGATTGGCTGATTAGAAATTTGCGTTATATGGCCTTATAATTAAACGCATTTGGTGGTGATGTGTTATTCAGTCCTTTTTTATAATACACTATAAATTGTTTGGTTGATTGGCCTCACTACAACAACGTTAACAACTGATCATCCTTTAATTCATTAAAGCCATAAAAACAAACCATTATCTTTAAAATAACTCATGCAAATAAACCCAACCGACATCAACCCCCACACCAATTACCACAGTCTTTTTAAAAACACACCCGCAGAGTACAGATGCTCCTCTCAATAGTTTCCTTTGCTCCATATGGCGAGTACAGGACTATCATGAAAGCATTTCTACATTTGGGCCGATTGCACTGGCTGATGCTTTGTCTTTCATCTCTTAATTATGTCTTCAAATCCTCAGGGGGCCGTAGTGCCCACGACCACCCAGAACTCATGCGTATGGTACATGGGCTTCACACTTTAATATGCTCTGGTGCCATCGGTGCAGAGATGATTCACAATAGCATAAAAATAAATATAAAAAAACAGAGAAAGTGGACTCCCGGTTGGGGATATTGTCTTTCCCCAGCTTCACACAGGCCTTGTTTTCTCAGTGTATAATAATATCTAATGATGATGAGTCTTGATTACCGCTGCAGAGAGAAGCAGGCTACTGGAGCATGGAGGAAAAAAGCAATTTAGCCCAGCACAAAATCTGTCTCCCGCTGAGACCATCACCATAGTAGACTGCGGAGGGCAGGAATCATTAAAGTTCTTACAGGGTCTGAATCCTAATAAAACTCAACCCACCACCTGTGTGTGTGTGTGTGGGTCTGTCTGTCTGTGTGTGTTTGTTTAGTGTCTGTGTGGTCTGACCTGATTGGACACATCTAATCTAAAATCAGACATGCAGGTCAGATCGTCCTCATTTGTCTGGCTTCTGCTCGGCGTCAGAAGGCATCAGTTAATCGTCATTTTTAAATCCTACAGCCGCTGTTTGAGAGCACGTTTACTCCTCCTGACAAATCATGAGGATAAATGAGAGGGCCATAAGTATTATGGATAGATATACTGTAGATGTGGTGTTATTAGTACAAAGTGCTCACTTTTTGTTATGTCATCTTTCCAGTCTTTAAAGGGATGTTCAGACAAGGGTTGTTAGTGTTAACTAAAATTAAGACCAAAACCAAGTTATATAGCATTATGTTATATTATAACATTGTATGTGGATTTTAAAGGGTCACGAGACACCAAAACACATTTTTTGAGGTGTTGACAGTCATATGTATGTTCCACGTTGCTAAAAAAAAAAAAACACTATTAGGATACATATATTTCACTAAAAAGTGAAAATTGGTTGTTTTTACGTTGTTTAGAGTAAATTCAGTCGTCCGGTTTGAAATTTTTTTTTGAAGCAACCTCACGGTGATGAGATCATTTTGTAAATTCCAGCGTGGAGACTGGATGTCTGTAATGGCAGGTTAAAAGTGAGTTTTCAGCATTAATTCATGAAAAAGGCTTGGTTCGAACCAATCAGAGCGCTCGATTGTGTGAATGAGGTGCAACTTCATCAATATGCATGATATACCTTCGGAGACTGTTTTTACCTGTTACAGTGTTCAGAGAGATGCCATGTTGTGTTGCCAATCGTAATTCAAAGTAGTATTAGAAGATTTTTTCGGAGACATGGGTCGTCAGTGCTGCATTTATAAATGTGGCGCAACACAGGTTTCCGTTTCCCTGTGATGAGAGCATAGCTCGCGCGTGAACCAACATGTGTGGATTACAGTGGTCTGCTAACATGCAACAACAATATGTTTAAAATGGCGAAATCTGGATTTGCCACTCATTTCCTTTTAAAAAAAAGACATGGTTCCAGTTTGTGTTGATTGTCCTGTGGAGTCAATCTAGGGCCTTATATACTTGCAAAATAAAAGAAAGTTTTGCGAACAAAAAATAAAGTATTGACACATGCAAATAAATAAATACATGCAAATGCAAATCTCCAAAAATCGCAAAGCAAAAATTTATTTTTGAGAAATAAAAATTAATTTTGCCAACAAAAATAACCTCCTAGGGCTTGAGTGTCCACGTATGTGGACAGCACATTTTAGCTCTTAAGTGGCTATTTAAAATACTTTGAATGTTTTATACTTTTTATACTTTATACTTAGACATACAGTGTCATCCTGCAACTGTTTTGCAGCATATGAAATGTCCCAAACACTATTTTTAACTGTCCAATTTTTTTTTTAGTCTCTGATAGTCAAAGCAAATTAAAAAAAATCCTATGTTAAATATGCATTAAGAAAAAAATCAGGAAAAAGTGTTTTATGTAAATTCGGTCCACAAGTCTACATTTATAGACATCATTTTTCTCTAAAAGTGCATTGTATCAAGAGATGATACTTAGATTTTTATTCTAATTAGTTTCTAATAAGCCCGAATAGCAAAGAGCAATAAAAACCGCATGTAAAAAACACCTTGGGCCTTAAAAGGTTATAGAACTACAAAGGAAAAATTAAGTTTTGAGAAATAAGAATGAAATTTGCAACCAAAATAAGAACTGCAAATAAAATCAAGCAAAGCAAAAGAAAACACTACAATACTTGCATATATTCAACCTTGAGTTTGCAATGCTTTTTTCATTTTGCACTTCATGTTTCTGTGCGTTTCACTTTGTAAACTTGATTTGACAAAGGGGTGGAGTCATGGGAACTTGGGCGTTTACGGCAGGCCCTGACCTGCATCCATTTAAGCAACGTCATCATCTGGAGACACAGTATGACTGAGGTGGTCTTACAGCCCAGTAGGTCCAGGCCTGCCATAAACGCCCAAGTTCCCTTGACTCCACCCACTTGTCAAATCAGGGCCAAAAAGTTAAACGCGCAGAAACGTGAAGTGCAAAGTGAAAACAGCATCGCAAATTCATGGTTGACTAAAAAGCAAATCAAAATGAGCATTGCAATTGACTGTACGGTTCTTTAAAAGGCAATGCTATAAAAAATGTTTTGCAAATATATATAGTTTTTTTTTATTGCAAATATTTTAGTTTTTTTGCTCTGCTTGATTTTTATTTGCAGTTCTTTTTTTTGTTTGCAAATTTCATTTTTATTTTTTTCAAAACATAATTTTCCCTTTGCAGTTCTTTGTTTTTGTTAGCAACATTTATTTTTATTTCTCAAAAATTTGCATGTATTTATTTATTTTTTGCTAAATACTGTATTTTTTTGTTTGCAAAACTTTTATTTTGCAAGTATATATGGCCCTAGATTGACTCCATTATTGTCTTGTCTCTACGGATTTAGTGTGCGATCAGTGTTCCTTTAGTTAGTATCCTCAGCAGTACTCTTTCAGTGAGTTACTAAGTAGTTTACAGTAATATTACTACAATATTATGGACTGAAAATACTGTGTTTGGTGTCTTTTTAAATGGTTGTACAACAGTTACATCCGTCCTCTAAGATTACAACAGAGACAATTAAGATTACAACAGTCCACTTTTTCAGTGCAATGTAATATTTGTGGCAGGCACAATGGTGTATTAATTAGTTATTACTTTATTTCAACAAATACAGTTTGAAATAATAAATAGCATTGCGAGACTTCAACATTCACCTCATCAGATGCATCTTCTCTTTCTCCTGCATTCATGGGCGTGTCTGTGTTGAAAGGTTAAAAATGTTAAGACAGTGGCCTTAATTAGATAATATGACGTGGAGAGAAATCTTGCACTTTATTTACACAGCTCTCAGATCTGCTGTAAACGTTGCTGTCCGAATTGCTGTCCATCTCCACTGCATCTGTGTTTAGGTTGCCAGCCGCACGTAATGAAACTCCCCTTTTCATGGAAACCTTTCTCTCTTTCGCCACTCGACACTCCCATCTAAACAAAGCTGGACTTACCCACTTTCCTTACTTTTTCAAACTAGAGGTGTGAAAACACCCTGCTGAGACAGAGGGGGTTTCATGACCCTTTAAAACATAGCTCAATGTTAGGCTACTTTATTCCTTTCTTTGAAAGCACAGATTTCTAGTGAAACTAGTGCACTGGTACCGGAGGAAGATAATTATGAACACTAATCACCAAAATGGTAACTTCAAAAAATCTATTTGTGAAGTAATTTTCAATAATATTATGACAATTAAAGATATTCAATTAAAAATCTGTTATTTTGATGAGTTAATATCATTCTGATGTTTAAAAAGAAATAAGTGTAGCAAAAACAAACTGCAAAAGCTATGGAATATTCAATTAAGATGAAAGTCATTTTAATGGTTTAAAGGAAGCATATTGCTGCTGTTTAACAGAAGATTTTTTAACACCTAATACTTTTAATAACCTATTCATGATAACTTTCTCACAAAATTTCTTTTGTGTTTGCCTTGATGGTAGTGCATACTATTTTACTATTTATTTTGCAAGATACTAGTATATTCTTACTATTAAGCCTAAAAATTGTTTGCAAAAAATGTAAAACTGCTTTTAGATGAAAGAATGAAAGAAATAAGACAACAAAATAATATAATTGACAGTGACCCACCTCCTATTTGATAGTCCACTCAAGCTGTAGTAATAAATACAAGCCTTTTTATAAATATTTGATTTATCTCCACCCTTTATGGGAACATTAAAATAAAAAAAAATGATGCATGGGTGTCAGAAGTCATGAGTGCCGTGGAAGAGTCTGGTTCATGCATTAATAATCATTCATCTTCTTGATGTATTGCATTATCCTACGTAATCCATATACACAAGTCTTAATCTGCCAAGTCTTTTTTAAAGTAATTCTTATATCCCAATTCTTGATCCAAACAAAATAGCTTATTTTTCCAGCAAATACCTCCTATTTCAGGGCAGACATGCAATAGTTATGGCTAGACCACTAATAGCATCTACCGCTACCAACAATGCAGCTATTAGACGAGCTGCAGTGCTGAAGCCACTGTCAGTCTGAATGCCCCTTAAAAGAGTGCTTAGGAATAATGGAGCTGTCTGTGGTGCTGATCTGTTTTACTAGGTCTTGTGTGGTGCTGAATGGACAGCACTCATAAACAGAGCAAAAGAGCAAGATGCTTCTGGCATCGAGGGTCATAAAAATCTGTAGGGACTATTTGAAGAAATAATCTTTGAAGATGTGCATGAAGAACTATGGCTTTAGGGTAAATCATTGCATGAAAAGTCACATGCACTTGTCTTTTGAGATTTTCAGCTTTTTGCCAATTTATAAAGTATTAATGTTATTGTTTTATTTGTAAAAAAAATCACTTTTAATTGTTTTATTTTTAGTCACAGCTTGTCAATTTATGTCTGTAGATTTAAAATGTGATACACATTTTTAAAGACTCTTTTCTAAACATTTTATTCATATCTGTTTTTTAAAGTTCATATTTTTATTTATATCTCTTTTCTGAAGAGTTAAGAATTCATATTTAGCTGATGATTGATAATAAAGCTTGTTTGAAATGCTGTCCCAGGAGAGGGTCTTGAGCTTATAAGGTCCTCAAGCCCTGGGCTCCCTCCCGTTAGCAGGGCGAGAGGGGAGTTTGAGCTCAAGTAGATCTCGATGAAGTCCCCCCACTTGTTAATGGCTAATGACAAATTCTAGGGATAGCTATACTGCTTACTAAGAGCTCATATAGTGTCAATTTGGTATGGTCAAATTACTTATATCAGGTGTTTTTGTACTGTGGGAGGAAACTGGGGGAAACCCATGTGTGCACGGGGAAAACATGCAAACTCTGCAAAGAAATGTTGACTCGTCCAGTAAGGACTTTTAACCCGTGACATTCTTGCTGTGAGGCAACAGAGCTAATCAGCCCAATCTGGGAAAAGGAGGGAGGAGTAGGGGTGGGAGGGGGGATTTTTCAAGATGAAGATACTGAGGTAAAGAACTGGTTATTTATAGTGAGTACTCGATTCTGAGTAATCGTCTGATTGGTGTTAGCTAATGCGGGGACAGCCGTGGACAATCATAGGCATGTGATCCTCTCGAAATTAGTTTATAAATTAACTTCACTTCAACAGAGAGATGTTGCAAGTAATGTATGCAATTCATTGCATATTTTGTGAAATCATTTGTTTTTTAAACAATCAGTAACATTAGAAAACTTGTAATACAAAGTAATGTTTTAAATTTTTCATGTAATCAATCAACTGGGAAAGTATGGTGATACATGTTTGCACTTTTTGCCCCTGTTTACCTGCAGTGTCTTGCCTGAAAGGGGGAATGAACTGAATTCTCACATTTTGCCTGAGCTTTTGATATATAGGAGATCTTCATACTAAAATAATATCATGTATGTTTCTTAGCTAAAAATCATCCTTGCATTATATACAAAAAGAACCAGAAAATTCCAGATCCTGGAATGTACTTACCTATGACACATTATAATATGAATGCCTGATCCTGTAGCTCCGCCTACTGATTTGCTCATAAAATGGTCAGATGAGCCACAAACACATTCAGTTCTTCACCTAGTTTACAATCCGCTTGTTAAGTGTGACATCACGCTTCTGGATCCAATCGCGATATCAAACTGTATGGGAAGACTCAACACATGATAATAATAAACGTTTACAAAGCGATGTAATATTTCGAAAAACACGATCGCAATATCTATATCCATGCCTAATATCCGATGACCAGAAAGTGATCAATTTTTTTTTTTTTTATTTCAAATATTGGTGTCAAAAATGCAGCAAGTCCAGAAAATGAGGTATACACCATGACTTTATATAACATTCACTTTAATAAGTGTTATCTCTAAAAAGTGGTCATAAACAAATATTTTCTCAATTCAAATAAGTAGCGGCTTGAACGAGGAAACAGTTTTTAATAAGTCACCAATACGTCATGACTTAACAAGCGGATACAGAACTTTGATTCAATCGTAGCACTGGGCGTTTAGTCAGAGCTGACTGCCCAGAAAATCTGCACATTCTCTGAAACTCCCTCAAAAGTAAGCTATAAAAAGCGTGTTACTTATTGATTTTGATATTTTTGAGAGTAATTACCATTCAAGCATCATAAGTGGACAGAACAGAACAATTAAAAAAGCCAATTCATAACCCTTTTAAAATTTCCATTGATATAACCAAACAGAGATAAGTGTGCTCTATAGCTTTATATGCTTACATCAAAAGTCAAGCAGGCAAATGAATGTTGAGTGGAAGCATCTGACTGAGTGCGTGCTTTGCGTGAGAAGGTTTGCACAACACTTCTGTCAGTCTGGTCTTATTCTTTGTCCAGTCGAGCGTATTATGCTTAAGCACTTAAAGAGCCAAACATATTCAGTGTCAGAGTGCATATGACAGCTTCAGCATGCAAATCAGCATTTTACTTCAGCCAGAGTAATTAGACGTGAAAGGTTTGATTTGCACAGGCACACTCGCGTAAACATCTTGACACATCTTCAAACAAACATTCACAGGAACACAATGAGCAGAGACACCGATGTTGAAACTGTCAAGAGGAACAAATGCAGGCATATGCTCATACACACGCTAAACTGGTGTAGTTGTCATTAATGAGGAAAAAAAAAACGATCTGTATGTTAACCTTAATGAGAGTTGTTTGTTTTATTACTTCAACAGATTAATTATGCCATTCTTCAGTGGCAATCTAATTAAAAAATGCACCAAAACAGACTAGCGCATTTAGTGATTTATTTATTTTTTTTACATATGAAAGACAATCAGGTGGGCGTTTGTTAGGAAAAGAGTGAAATATCTTGCATCATATGCAGGTGAACATTAATTGATTGCTTATCCAAGGGTTAAAAGAAGACAAGTGCTGTATAAATATTTAACTATAAATACATGCAGGACTGGATCTTTTTCTATAGGCATTTGCGTTGAATATCATTGCTCAACAAAATCATAAGTGTCAATGCATTGAAATAGAGATGTATACATCATCTGAAACTTGTATATCTTTCCATTGATTTATGTTTTTTTTTTAGGTTGGACAGTATTTGGTCAACTATTGAAAAATCTGGAATCTGAGGTTCAAAAAAAGTCTAAATGTTGAAAAAAGCACCTTTAAAGTGTCCAAATTAAGTTCTTAGCAAGGCAAGTTGCTAATAAAAAAATAGGTTTAAGATATTTGCTGTAGGAAATTTAGTAGTACAATGTATTTTGTCACATGTGATTTCTTTCTATACACTTGTAAATCATCCAACATTCTCACTGGCTTATCTTTTTCACCGGCCACTTTATTATTCAGACCATTCTCTGTACACCCAAAAGATGGTTGTGCATGACAATCCCAGAAGATCAGCAGTTTCTGAAATACTCAGACCAGCCTGTCTGGAACCAACAACCATGCCACTTTCAAAGACACTTAAATCACCTTTCTTCCCCATTCTGATGGTCAGTTTGAACTGCAGCAGATCGTCTTGACAGTGTCTACATGCCAAAATGCATGAAGTAGCTGCCATGTGATTGGCTGATTAGAAGTTTGCTGTTGGACAGTTGTACCTAATAAAGTGGCCGGTAAGTGTACAGTATATCGTATATGTAAACCATTTATTTTCATTATGTGATATAAAATAAATGTGAAGCATTTATTTTCTAACAGTCTAGAAATTATACACATTTTGTTTTTGCCATGTATTTTTATTTTTGAAATATATATATATATAAAAAATAAACAATTCCAAAGCAAGTGACATACTCTATAATATCAGCTCAACAACCATTACAATATAGCACAAACCCCTGTATCCAGGTGCTAGTAGTGCATAAAATACTAAAATAATGCCATAAACATAACACGAAATACAAAATATACCAATGATATAAATATGAAGAGACCCATTTTCCAATAATAGTACATTGTAATACATACAATGTTAATCCATTTACAAAATATCATTATATGGTAAGATATGTGACCAATCAATTTTTTAAATCGTGTTCAGTGTGCTATTGTGAAGTACCATATATATCTTTTATATCCTTGTTTTTATATTCTTTTATATCCTTTAGTCTTTGTATTGGGTTTGGATTCGGAGTTTCCAAATAGCCACAGTTATCAGATGATCCTGAAGACAACTGGGGATTTACAGAAATCCCCCAAAACTAAGTCTGAGAATAACCAAGGCTCTATGCAATTCTCCGTAATGAGGTTAAAATGTCCCTAGAATGACATTTTGGTGATGCACTGTAAAATGTAGCTGGTTTAATTTGTCACAGAATTTATGAAAATTCTATTGCATAGGTGCAGTTACACACCATTGCACCATATGCTGCAGACAGGTTTTAATTGGTCTTATTATGGGCTCTCGAGTTTGTTCCCTCATATATAGAAATGAGAGCCCTCTGATGTGTCTAATAGGTTGTCTTTGTGTTGTCAGTGAAATATGAAAGAAACATTTCCAATTGATTTAATGCCTGCAGCAGATTTGCAGACCATTTGAGCTCCACTTCTGAAGATATGTGATAGTTATTTGCCCGCTAAAAGCTCGAGCAATAAATGCTTTTAAAAATTTCATGGAGATTCTGAACTCTGTGATTTGTTTTGACAGGAAGAGGAGGGCAATAAAAAGTTAACCCAGATCTGGGTCCTCTCCTTTGGGGCAGCCTTCGCCCGAGGCTCTGCCCTTCAGCTTCTCTCAGTGGAGAAACCAAAAGATTTCTGACAACAGAGTGTATTTTTTTTTACTATTTTCAAAAACATTTTTCAAGTACTTGTGTTCATGGAAGTGTTTTTACTTAATTTGCAAACTAAACATCTGTTTTCAAGTCAAAAACTCACATGGATTTAAATGATCCAGTCAGAGTGTTGCTATTTATTGACTTACTGATTCAAAAGGTCCTGTCATAATAAGTCTGTGATTGATCATTCACTGATTCAAATGATCCATTCAGAGTGAGTGTCTAGTTAACAACACACTAACTGTGTCTCATATCAGAGGCTGCATCCTCCAAAGAATGCATTCAAAGGGCACAGCGTCATCGCGCCACGACTAAGACCGTCTCATTTTAAAAAAATATTTGAAGGCTTCAACGCAAACGCAAAGCTTCCAAATGGGTACTTCGTTTCACAGGTAATGAAGTAAACATCAATATTCATTGCATGCTAATAATTGCAGGACGTTGTTAAAAGAGAACTCCGTATTACGGTTTTAAATGTATGAATAAAGTTTTATTTTTCTTGGATATCTAAACACGTAAAAATAGTATGAAATATCTTACTAAAAAGTGATTTTATAGACATTTTAATGTATACATCAAAGGAAAATCTCTTCACTTTGAGAAAAAGACATCACAAATTGCCACTTATTAACGCGACAGCTGTTACAGTTGCTAGGTGACGAGATCTGTCCTCTGTAAACTAGATCGTCTCGTTTCAAATTGCTTGGTTTGGCCTGTGTGGACTTCGAAGGCAAAGTTCCTTTAAGCCAAGTCATTTCACTTGGCGGCCATCTTTGAAACACCTCTCGGGCAGTATGCTTGGGCATGCTGTCTGAATGGGGAAACATCAAATTTTCCAAAACTGTTTGCCAAGCTTGTGATTACAATACATATTTGAAAGCACCAATAGACAACAACTGTCCTATAAGTTTAGTTTCTAAAGGTTCAATCCAAACAAAATCGGCACTCAACAGGAATGTGATCACTACACCAACCTAATTTATGGCCATTCTACACATTATCATTCTCTGAATAATGATCGTCTGATCACGCTGCTCTTCTGAAGTAATTCAAAACTTGGTTTTGATGCCAAATCTCCTCCAGAAATGACAACGACTCTTTGTTTACGAGTTTATGGGCCTTTGGGTAATTGCTGTCATGTGATGCGTGTTTGACAGGACAGACTGTACCTTTCATGTTTAATACAGATTACAAAACCAAAAAATCTTTTGTTTTCAAGTGCACTTGGTTTATTTATAAGTAGAGATTTCAAGATTTATGTGAATATATTTCTTATGTCTGTGAAGCAAGAATTTGCTGAGATTCCATCGTGTTTGTTCACCACTAAACTGACGTAAAAGCACACATCCGACCTTTTCCCCTGGAGACTCCTCAGTCTATAGTGATCGCTGATTGGCTCCTGTACTAGTAGGCGGGGCTTCATTCGCCATATTGACCATTACACTTTTCCATTCAAAACTAAACCAGTGAAATGTCTTTAGTATTCCATAGTCTTTATCGAAGATCTCACCTTGGAAGTCTACATCCTTACTGATTCAAATGATGCATTCAGTGTGAACCTCCCGTTAATTATTCGCTGATTCAAATTATCCGTTTAAAGCAAGCCTCCAGTTCATGGCTCGCTGATTCAAAAGATCTGGTTGAAACGAGTCTTGGATAAAAGATTCAAACAATCTGTTCAGAATGAGTCTCTAGTTAACAATTTGATTCAAATGATTTATTCAAATGGGTCTCTAGTTAACGATTCACTGAATCATCAAAGCAATTCTTGTAGTAGTTTCAGGATTTATTATTATAAATGAAAATCACATTTTGGTTATAACTGTCAGTTTTTTCCAGCTAAATTTGTTTCATAATTTAAACTCTTTAAGCTACTATATGAAGTGCTATTAAGGGGATTTACACTTTTGTGTATTACCATCTGAATGGGGTGGGCTTTATTTAAAAACTTAACTAGTACAGTATCTTTGCATAGTGTTCTTTTTGAAATATTAATATTTATTTTGCTCTATATGACATCTAATTGTATTATGCTTATGTTTGTTAGCACTCATTTATACACATTTTGCTTTTGCTTAGTTTTATATATGGTGCATTTTGTTATTTTCACTTGTTTGCACACTTTAATTATCATTAATTGCCACTCAGCGTATGTAATGATTTGGTAATAAATAGTTTTACACTTAAGTCTACATCAAGTTCTTTCGAACATTTATGCAAATGAAATTCAAAGAACTATTTAATACATTTACTGAAGTGATATTTTATGAGGGCATCTGTGCCTTGTGCCACTGTTTCATTTAGGCAGTGAATCTTTTCCTTTCTTCTCCAAATCCATAATTTTTGAGCCCCATTTTCTTTCCGCTACATAATTATCAATCTTTTTCACACAGCAGACGCAAGAAATTAATCAGAAATCCTATTAATTAGGTCCACATATTGTTAGCTCCATAAAAGGAGAAGAGATGGAAAGAGAAAGGAAATGTAAGAAATCCAGCAGATGATATTCTAGGTGAATAATAAACTTTTCGATGGCAGATCTTTTCCTGTCTGTTAACATGAGGAGCCGTTTCCTAACTTAATAATTTGGACCAGATGAAGTCTGCTGGACTCATCTCTGTCATTACTGCTTGGCTTGATTATCTCCTTATTTAGGAAACCATAAGCTGGATAGCAGTAATTCACATGATAAATGAGGCAGTGAATCCACTCTAAATCATAATGCACACAGGGCAGACGGAAAGTGCTTTATTGTGTCTGCTCTATTTTGCGGTAATAATGTGCTGCGTATCTTTATTCTTTTTTTATCAGCAATATGAAGATCAGCCACGGAAAGGTCAATAATAAGACCTCCAGTCGCAGAAAGAGATCGGCATTAGGAATGTGAGCTAGAGAAAGATAAGCAGTACGAATGTCAGCCAGAGAAAGCTAAATTTCATCAGCTGAAACCGAGTATCAGCGCTAGAGAAATTAGAAGTACGAAGGTCAATGACATGACCCTCTTTTTTTGTCTGATTCAATTAACTTACAAAAATAATGAATGGAATTGCATACAGTGCATTGAAGAGATATGTTTTATGATGAACTCATTTTAATTAATATCTTAATTAAAATTCCTTTTTATTTATTTATTTATTTTACACAGACTCATGTGCATACTAGACTGTAAAAGATATGGATGTAGTATCCGTGACATCACCCATAGGTTTCTGAAGAACCCAAATGAAGCTACCAGTAGGCGTGGCCAACCGTCGCCATTTTGTTTGCGCATCATTGCACCGATCGGGGGATGCCAAACAAGGGCAAAGTGGCGGAGCGTGAGCGGAGCTACAGACACCTGCAATCATTTTCCTTAGACTGGCTTTTCTATTGGAGAAACGCTTAATACTTCATTACCTGCGACTCGTTTGTGTTCTGAGCACATGTGTTTAGTTGTATACTATATCAATAAAGTTTTAGTCTTTTCAAAAACACTGTTGAGCCACTAAGCATTGTTCTTATGACATTTTTATACAGTAGGAAAACGTGAATTACTTCCAAATACTTCAGATATAGTCTGTGTTAGTAAAGCAAGGCTATTTACTACTTGCAAGGCAATTTATGAAATCTAGGCATAACACTGTAGGACAACACTTCAGATGACTGTTCTATTCACCTTATTCTTCGCGTACAAGTGGACGCAGCTATTTGAATCATTTTGGCTCGAGACTTCCGGTCTCATTTACTTCCATTAATTTTTATACATTAAAACAGCTCGTTTTGCTGCTTTGTGTTGCAAACTGATATTTTCTTATTCTATTATTCTACTTTGTCTGTACTGTCATGCAAACACTTGTTTGTAGAGTAAGTAGTGTGACCGTTTTCTGCCGTTTATTATTCCTAGTCATTTCTCCCATAGACAGCTGAATCGGAAGTTCTAAAACAATTGCAAAAATGAGCACACTTCCGCATTGAAGAATAAGTTCAATAGCCTACTGCTAATCAATCTGTCAGATTCTAGTGTGCATTACAGGTCTAAATAAAAATAAAAATGATAAATGACCTTAAATAAAACAAATACATTTATAGAGATGGAATATAAGTGTATAATTTCACTCACCTGGGAAATGCAATTAAGTGCACACAGCATGCTATATTATCTGATAATTGTAAGAAATAGTTCCAAAAAGCAACTGACTGACTGTGTAAAGCCACATAAAACACAACAAAAATATAATGTATATGCTGAGTTCAGCTAATCAGCTGAGATGAAGTGATGGCAACCTGTGAGACCTAGCTGTCACTCAAGTGGCCATGCCCTTAATTATGCATACTTAATAAAACCTAATATAAAGGAAATGGATGAGTTACAAAAAAAGTTCAATTCATGAAGGGTAATATTAGCTATATGAACCAACATCGTTCTTTGTATCAGGCTGTAAACACCTTTTTTTTCTGCTGTAAAGTTGGCCATTTTAACATTGGGGTCGATAGAAATTTGCTTTATATGGAACCAGGACTAGCGGAATTTCAGTGTATTGCAGTTTCAGTTACTTCCGTATTTGCTTCACGAGGGAGAGCGGGAGGTTGCCGCTCGGTGCACACACATATTATTTTAAGACAATCATTGAAGATTATTACTGTACCAAAATTTTTTCTATGTCTTAAAGGTGCTGTATGTAAGTGTTTGACTCTTCTAAACCATAAAAATAATATGTTTGCAGATATTTATGCCAAGTGAACAACTTGTTTATCTGAAAAACAATGCTGAAGTCAGATATTCTGCTTTGAAAATTTGTTTTCCATGCCGGAACGCTGTCTTTGTTTTGGGCATTTTAACCAGCCCAATGCTAGTTTAGCCAATTATATTTCAGCACTCTGCGTTACCTTGTTTGGAAAACTGCATATTTCATTCATTCATTCATTCAGAAAGGCTCTGAAAGTGTGCGTCGGTGACTGAAATGCGACCTCCGGTGGACAGTAGCAGACTCCAAAATGAGATGCAGATTCAGAGTTCCACATGAGGTTATTAATTAGCAAATTATATAAATATTACGCATGTAAACATTAAGTGAGCAGGTTACATTGTAACCACGTGTCCTAACAACACGCTTTGTGAAGAGATACGCAGTGATGAGCAATTTGGCTGTTTGCACCAGATGAAACACAACAAAAATTTAAATACAGCCATTCGGAAGCACAGAATAGTGGTAAGGTTAATACTCTAGTTAATACATATTAACCCTCTTTAACATTATTAAATGTAGATGCTAAATCACTCATGTGTTTAGTTCTAAAGTTCAATTTCAAACGATTTATTTTATTTTCATGATCTGAGGTGAACTATCTGCTGCTGCATTCAGTATATGGCAATAAATGTCATGTAAAATGGCATTCAAACTCACCTTGTTAGCATTTTACACTGAATCAAGCACATGAGGTTTAGCTGAGGTGATCACTGTCAGTTTTCTGTTGTTCACCTGTGAGAAATAGAAGGCGTTTTTAATATATCAATTTGAGGTGTTGGTTAGGACAAAAACTTCTTTTAATATGGAGAATATTCCTTCTATCGGGTGCCATTGCTTTTATTTAGAACATGGTTTAAATCACTCGCTCCTCAATCCTCAATCTGGCAACCTGCACTTGTGTTTGTTTTGATCCAGGGGTGTAATACCCAGTTCAAACACTGGGTGTCAAACGTGCATACCTTTGATAAAAGGTTAAAATGATCAGTAAAGAAGTTAAAAAGGCTGTAAAAGAAGTTTTGTTATATACTGTACATTATTATTTTGTTGTTATATTAAAAATTATATTGTTTTTAAATATTTTTACATTTAAGATGTATACGCTTGTTATGTGACTATAAATTGTGTAACATATTATATACATATTTCCCAAAGGCTACATTATACAGGCAGAACTCAGAACTCAGGGCTATGAATAATTTCATGCTTGACTGCATATTTCTCTAAAACTACATATATGTAACATATATGCAGTATATAATCTAAATATAAACTATATTTATTAAAAAATAGTCATGGGACAATTTATTTATCCCATGAAGATCCACAGAAAAAAATGTAAAGCTTTGGGCAGCCTTGTTATTAAGACAGCTAGACATCATTTATCATAAAATATGACAGTTTGTATTCAGGATACACAGACATGCAGGGTGTGTCTGTAATCTCACAGTTTACACATTGATTTCCCACTCCTCTTTCTTATTTCTGAATGTGTCTACTTATCTGCAAACCACTGACAGAATGCATTTAACTGCAGAAGAATGAAAAATTATTTTGTTGTTTTCATTCCATTCTTTGGGGCTTTACTAACAACCACATGTGTTCCAGAGTATAGCTTGTAGTTTAGCATTATGGTCTTGAGTTTCCTTTAAGGGCCTTCATCGTTGTCTGGACAGTTTCAGCTACAGTACTAACAGCAGGGACCCATAAAACTGAACAAGCGCAAAGCTCTTGGGTTATCTACTCTCCTGAAAGCCTTGAACTGTAGACGGTGTATAGCAGGTCATGTGATTAGCTTAAATGAGCTAAAGCCATCTGGCTTCTCTTACCAGTGCTTATGAAGCTTTCATTGCGTTTCTGCACCAGTTGTGCTTAACCCCAGCCAAATGAAAGAGTTTGCCTTTGTGGTAAATTGCTGATTTGATCTGTGCATATGTGTGTTTGTTAGGGCAGTGACAAGGCAATTTTCTGAATGTTTTTGGCAGAGCATGAAAATATGTTGTTGCTGTTGTTGTTTTATTAATAAAAATTGGTGCAACTTAATGTGTGTATTTAAAGGGCCATGAACCTGCTTTTAGCACAGGTTAAGTCTCAATTCAGTTTTGAGAAATGCTGCCAGAGTGTTTGTGTCCAGCTGTGGAGTGGAGGAGGAGAGCATAAACACATTCAACACATCAGCATTAACACACTTTGTATGCTTTATTTAACTTTTGATATATTTAAATTTTGATAGATTGCTTTACAGCTACCTACAAATGCACGCTGCAATTCAGCATTACACACCACAAAATGCGGTTTCAAACCTGGAAGACAAAAATAGCTTTAAAGGGGTGGTCCAGAGTGTATTTTTAAGGCTTGGTTGTGTTTATAAGATGCAAAGCAATGTGTGTTTATGCTTCATTTGTAAAATATCACGTTATTTTTCATTGAACTTACTTTGATTATATACAGCTACTCAGCTTACATGAAAAGACTGTCATATTTCCTAGTTCCCCCAAAAGCCCACCCTCAAGAGGCTCTGATTGGTCAGCTAACATAATCTGCTGTGATTTGCACATTGGCTCAACGTCACCAGGAAAAGCATCATGTCCCTACAAGCATGCACTTTTGCATTTATAAACGTCACGCTTATGCCTGTTCTCTAAAATAAAACCTAACAAGTGTCTTTCACACGTGTGCAGAATAAGCATGTGTAACTAATATGAAACGTTCACATATCTTTTGCAAGTTCGTTATTTGAGATGTAGAATGCAGAGAAAGTGACCTTAGAGAGAGACACTGCAGCGCTGGTGAAGATTGTGAGTGTTTAAAGCGGTCTGACCAATAAATATGAATTTGTAGTTAAATTGTTAATGGTGCAAAACAGCATTTCCCGTTGTTTACATCCTTATTTATGTCCTTGCTACGACATACCATTAATGCTAGAAACTGTGCATGTAATAGATAAATTCTAACAAATAAAAATACTCACAGGTTGTGGCTCACGATCCACAGCTTTTTCTATTATGGTTGGAGCTGCTCCTTCTTTGAGGAGTTTTTAGCCGAATCCAGCACTGAACTGGGATATTCGGGAAACTGTCCTTTGTCAAATGCTAGCTATTTATTTTTTTATAATTCTCTGGAACATAATTAAAATTAAATTGTAAGCACGTCTGTCTTTGTGTTGTGTTTTTTGGAAGCTAAAATACAGAAACAGAAGAAGTTATATGGAAATAGCAATGTAAATAGCAGTGTTAGGACACTATTTTAACTTTCTCTGCTATAACATTACAGCGCCTCTGGCCACACCCCTTTGCTGAATGGGGTTTATGCGCATGGTGGATGCACGTAACCTGAAGCGTTTGTGATCTCGCTAGCCAGATGTATTTTTTTGTAGTCCCCGAAACTACATTCACTGTATACTTGGCTAAGCTAAGTCTGTAAAAGCCAATGTCTCTCTTTGCATTGAACTTTGAGCGTATTACATTCAGAGATGTTGTTTATGTTCACACAGCTACTTTACACATCAACTAAAGTTTAAAATGTGATATCGTAGTGGACCACCCCTTTAAAAAAGCTTTAAATTAACCATTTTTCTCCTGCAGTTAAAATCAAACAATAGTTTTAAATGATCCGCACAAACACTATTGTTAAAATTTCTGGAAAAAAAAACCCACTGTGTTTCACGGCCATTTAAATGACAAAAAGTCAGGCAAAACTGCTGCAACACTGCAGTTTTGGGTAACTGGGGGAAGAGATTTAAAGTGCCATGTTTGCAAAGTAATTTTGTCAGAGTTATTGCACTTTCATTCTACTCCACTCCATTTATTTGACATACAAACTAGCCACTTCAGCAGAACTTCACTTCGTAATGAAGGATTTTTAGGAGTTTAAAAAACTTTAAAAAGTTTTTTTTTTCAGTTAATTTGTCAGATTACTTATATGTTAGTAAATAGCTGTGGCTAACAAATTAAAAATGCTGCTGCAACTGTCAGTTTTGACAACATAAAGAAATGGTGAGTAGGAGGAGGATGTCAGGTTGTAATACCTCTCCTTAAACCCTTTTTCCCATCTTTCTGAATGAAACGCCTACTTTAATGCATCCGTTCAGCTCGCAGTAAAAAAACAAGCCATGCCCACTGTTGTGTCATTTCAAATTCCGTTTTTCTAGGAACTGCGTTACAATATGAAAAAAACAATGGTCGCATCATCCGGCTCATGGGAACTTTAATAAAGATGCTTACTATAAGTTGTTGTTTTATTGCATAGCATAGACTTTTAAAAATCATATCTAAATCGAATATTCAGTGTATACCTAATCAAGTAAACCAGACAGGCGTGTGCAACATAATTAGTAACCATAGAAACAAATGGCCATCAAAACAAAAGGCAACCAAGAAAACAACCACCTACAGTATGAACTTAAAAACAACGAGAGCTAGTAAACATCAAATTAAGAGTCCTCAGCCACAAAGAGATCATAACATTAGGGTATCGAGATAAACCCTTCAGAATAGAGAGCAGCCTTTATCAATATGAACAGTATTTTTCAACCTTTTACCTAATTACCAAAATCGATCAAGGAAATAAAAGACTTAAGGAGGTTCAGAAAAGCGATCAAATGTTTGTTGTTTGATGAAGATAGTTACTTTGCATGATGGATGATGATGGTTATTTGCATGTTATTGTATTGCGAATAATTTTATTCCTGTTTTAAAAATGTGGAGGTACTGTTTGTTTTATGGAATAACTGTATTTTGCAGTCATACTTTGTATTTTTAGCAGCAAGGACCACAATGGAAACAAGCCCAGGGCTTTATTGTGTTTTTATCCTCGACGGTTTTATTTTAAAATGTATGGGATGCTTGTACTTTTGTACAGTTTGTCTAAAATCTGTCAAAAAAAATTAATTCAATTAAATTCTTAGGAAGAAATTACACAGTGAATTTCTGTGCATACAATGATCAAAACAGCACTGTATTTTAAACACATCCATACCATTTTGCAAATATTGCAAAAACATATAACCCATGTGTTTAGCTTTATAGCCCTAACGTGTTTATTTACAGTGTGGATTATTGTGTTTCAACACGTAACTGCAATCATAAAGAAGGTCAAACTCAAATAAGCTTGCTAAACACACAAACACACACACACACACACACACACATGCTGTGCCGCGCTTGTGAGGTAAATTAAACTAGTGAATAATTGGCTCATTTCCTGCATCTTGGGTTTTTCCTCAGGAATCAATTGCCCAAAACACATATGACGGTGAACTCTCTACAGCGATAAATAGACATCAGGGGGGCTCGGTGTGTGTGTTCCTGTACAGTATCTGTTTATTATTTTATATGCTATATTTTTATGTATTTTATGCTTGTGTTTTTATGAGTTGGCCCCTTTGGAGCCTATATGTGAAGCCCATCTGGGTGCATGGTAGTGCGGTAGTCATCAGTCTGCCTGTAGCTGGGGCCAGATGGTCGTGCCTCTGCAAGCCACTCAGTAAGTACATCACAGATCTGGGCATGTGGGCCAGCCGCTCCACTACATCTTACTTAAATAGTAACTCTCTCTCCCTCGCTCGCTTGCTCACTTGCCTACATTGTTCTTTCATTTTTCTATGCACAGTATATATCACTGTGATACTGGTACATTACAGTACATTAGGGGAAGCATTTGTTAGCCAGGATGTTAACATTCCTTCACATTTAGAGTAAGCATTTGTTAATCTCTCATCACATCCTGTTTTTGTTTTGTTCAGTGAGTTGAATTTTTGAATCATGTTTTAATATGGAAACAATGTTAAGATTTTGGCAAATTCAAACGGATAGTTCACCCAAAAATGAAAATGTCCACATGATTTTGAGCACTCTGTTGAACACAAAACTAAATATTTTGAAGAATGTTAGGGAAAGTCAGCCAAAGGCATCCATAGCAGGAACAAATACATTATGTAAGTCAATGGCTATTTTGTCCCCAACAATTTTGAGTACACTACACTCAAAATTTTGGGGTCAGTAGGATTTTTGAATGTTTTAAAATAAACCTATCCTGCTCACCAAGGCTGCATTTATTTAATAAAAAATACAAAAATACAAATTACAAAAATTGTAAAATTGTGAAATGTTATTGCACCATAAAAAAACTTTCAAAAGTAGTTTATAATTTAATTTAATGATTTATTCCAGTGATTTTAAAGATGATTTTTCAGCTTCATTACTCCAGTCTCCAGTCACATGATCCTTTATGAATCGCTGTAATATTAATTATTGTTATTATTATTATTATTATTATTATTATTATTATTATTATTATTATTATTATTATTATTATTGTTATTATTATTATTAATAATAATAATAACATTATTATTATTATTATTATTATTATTATTATTATTATTATTATTATTATTATTAATGGTAATGTTAATAGTAATAAAAGCAATAATGACTGGAGCAACAATTTAATTTGAAACTACATAAAATAAATAATAAATAAATATTTAAAAAATGGGTATTTAACAGTTTTACATTTAATATATGCCGCCTTGATGAACAGAATAAAAAAAAAAAACAACTGACCCCAAATTTTTGACCGGTAGTGTATATAAGAACATTCTTCAGCAGATCTTTCTTTTTGAACAACAGCAATATGTTTGAAACAGGTGAAGGATGACAAAATTATGGTAAAATGTAAGTTTTTGGGTGAATTGTTCCCTTTAAACATCATAAATGTTATGTTGTTGGATGAGTTTATAATGATATTTCAGATTCTGTGCTATTTTTAGGTCTGTGTTCTGTAAATTTGAACTACACTCTCAGAAATAAAGGTATACAAGCTGTCACTGGGGTGGTACCTTTTTAAAAGGTACACATTTGTATCTGAAGGGTCCATATGAGTACTTCAAAAGGATAAAGTAGTACCTAAAAATTTTAAGAGGAACATATGTACCCTTGAGGTATTAATATGGACCTTTTAGGTACAAATTCGTACCTTTCGAAAAGGTACCACCCCAGTGACAGCTCGCTTACCTTTATTTCTGAGAGTGTATAAGCAGAAATAGAGCACACTCTAAATATTAAGGCTTCTCTAATGCGTTTGAAAACAGAAGTATTAGCCCTCCTTTGAAATTTTAATTATTTTTCAAATATTTCTCGAGTGCTGTTTAGAAGAGCAAAGACATTATTTCACAGTATTTGCTATTGTGTTTTTTTTATTATTCTGGAGAAAGTCTTATTTACAGTATGTTAGTTTAGATGGCATTTAGTTTAGATGGCATTTATTTTAGTCAATGACTTGACTAATTAACCAATCTTGCCTAGTTACATTAATTAACCTAACTAAGCCATGAAATTGCACTTTAATCCTAGTATCTTGCAAAATAATTAGTAAAATATGATGTACTGTCATCATGGCAAAAAAAACTAAAGCATTAGTTATTAGAAATTAGTTGTTAAAACATTGTGTTTAAAAATGTGTTAAGAAAAATCTGTTCTCTGTTAAACAGCACTTGGGGAACATTTAAAAAATAACTACCATTTCACAGGAGGGGAAATAATTTAGTTTTCAACTGTATATCTTTTTTTTGAGCAAATTGTTAGGCTGAATGGAATCACAGTGATGACAGTGGGTAGCACGATAATCTTACAGCAAGAAGGTCACTGGTTTGAGCCCCGGCTGGGTCAGTTGGCATTTCTGAGTTTGCATGTTCTCCCTGTGTTTGCATGGGTTTCCTCTGATTTCCCCGACAAGTCCAAAGACATGCACTATAGATGAATTGAATAAGCTAAATTGGCCATAGTTTATGAGTGTGAAAGAGTGTGTATGAGTGTTTCCTACTGTTGGGTTGCGGCTGGATGGGCATCCGCTGCGTAAAACATATGCTGGATAAGTTGGCAGTTCATTCCACCGTGGTGACCCCAGATTAATAAAGGCACTAAGCCAAAATGAATGAATGTTATGCTGAATGAATCAATTGATCTATTTAATGTATTCTTACTGAATAAATCTATTAATTTCGTTTCATTTTAAAAATACTCTAGAAAATTTTGCTTTGCAATTGTTTATAGTTAATATTTGCAGTTGTTGTAAGCCAAACTCAAATACGCATTTTCCATTTGAACACAATATAACAATATTGCTGTCCTTGTTTGCCCCCCATACTCAAGCTCTCACTGTTTGAAATCTTCTTTTTTTTTGCCAAGCTCTGTCATAGATGGCGGCACAAATCTGCCTCTCATCCACAGTCTAAGCTTTTAGGACAAGATTAGATCAGGTTTTAAAGAAATGACAGAAAATAAATCCAGTTCAGGTGGAACTGGTCACTGTACTCTTTTCTTTGATCCAGTGTGGAGAAAATGGCCATGTTTTTTTTAGCATTGAAGGGGAAGATAATGTTATATGCATAAGAGACCATCTAGGAAAGGAGATTCAGCTGACACACACACACACACACACACACAGACAGAGAGAGATGCTGAAAAACACAAACACACAGAGAAGCAAATTACCAGGGAAATTAGGGGCAATTCTGGGCCCTCACCACTTAACCCAAAGCCAATGAAAGAGAGGGAGTGAGGGATGAAGAGAGGGAACGGTGGCCTGAACCTGCTGTCCATGATGAAACAAGCCAGTGGAATTTAATTTCCCTCCGGTCAAGAGATGCCAATAAACACTATTGAATCCTGTTCCTGCCCTGACATGATAGGAATTTAATTTGAGACCCACAGGGATCTCTCTCTCTCTCTCGTTCTGTGCTGGAACACTGCCCCTCTCTCTGTTCTGGATGTTTGCACGGGCGGAGAAAGAAGGAGAGAAAATGATTGAAATTCCTAGTCCGCATCTGAGAAAATGCACACACACACACAAACACACGCACGCACGCGCACACACACACACACAGGTTTTCAGAAATGTGCACAATTGCATAGAAACTCCAGTGATATAGCCTTGATTTATCCTGTTCAAAGTTGCAAAGAATGTGCTCTGGTATGATTTGACAGCATACAGTAGGTACAGCATGAAAACTGGAAGCCATTGGATGTAAAGCAGAGCAAACTTCCAGTCTTAATAAATTTATAAAACAAAACATGATTCAGTTCATCTGTATTCCTATAGCGCTTTTACAATGTAGATTGTGTCAAAGCAGCTTAACATTGAAGTTCTAGTAGATTGAAATTGAAACTGTGTCAGTCAAGTTTTCAGAGTTAAAGTTCACTTTAGTTCAGTTCAGTGTGGTTTAATTTTCACTGCTGAAAGTCCAAACACTGAGGAGCAAATTCATCGATGCACAGCTCCACAAGTCCTAAACCAAACAAGCCAGTGGGGACAGTGGCAAGGAACAAAGCTTCACCAATTGACGAAGTGAAAGAAAAAACCCTGAGAGAAACCAGGTTCAGTTGGGCTGGACCATTTCTCCCCGGCCAATCTTCATGTGCAGAGCTGCAGTCTACTGTAGGTGCCAGGGGCTGGAGAATGCTGGATGTTCATCAGGGAGAAGTTGCAGGTGTGAGTAGATCACCAGCGGGTGTTCAAGCTGGCCCACAAGATCAATGCAGAGACTCGTTTGTCTTTCAGGAATCAGTCTTGTGTTCTCCACTCCTCCATGTCAGCAACAGCATCTGCTCAGGATACGATCTGGTCCAGGGTTATGGAGACCTCTAGAAGTCTTCTATGGTTGGCATCGTCTCTTCACAGGACTTGGATCACATCAATGGCACTGCACAATCTCTAGAGGCCTCAGGATGAGTATCCCCAGGTGGAAATGGAGAACAAAGAAAGCAATTTCATAGTGTATTTAAACAAGAGATCATAAATATCAGTGCAAGAAAGATGTGCTAAAAATGAAAATAGCAGTTATATAAACAAACATAAGGCATAGGAGTGTTTGTAACAAAATGTCTGGTGCATTAAGACAGGAGGAGTGTGTCCTGCAGGTGGTTTATAAAGACCACTCACCAGCATAGTGCACACATGCATCGTGCCATTATGTGGTGCATTGTGTGTTTGCTTATCCAATTTTGAATTAAGAGAGTGTGTCTGAGCCTCGGACATTATCAGGAAGGCTATTCCAGAGTTTAGGAGCTATAAATATGAAGGCCCGACCTCCTTTACTGGATTTTGCTATTCTAGGTACCACCAGAAGCCCTGAGTTTTGAGATCTTAAAGAGCGAGTTAGACATGACCAAGGGTGCAAATAAAGAAGTCCAACTCCAAAAAAAAAAAAAAAAAAAAATGTAAGAACAAGTTTGCCTCTTTTTGAAGTAATACAGGATATAGAATATTATTTAAAAGCGGTGGCACAGTAGGTAGTGCTGTCAGCTCACAGCAGGAAGGTTGCTGGTTTGAGCCTCGGCTGGGTCAGTTGGCATAGTTTGCATGTTCTCCCTGCATTCGCGTGGGTTTCCTCTGGGTTCTCCGGTTTCCTCCACAGTCCAAAGACATGTGGTACAGGTGAATTGGGTAGGCTACATTGTCCGTAGTGTATGAGTGTGTATGGATGTTTCCCAGAGATGGGTTGCAGCTGGAAAGGCATCCGCCGCGGCATCCTAAAACATGTGATGGATAAGTTGGCGGTTCATTCCACCGTGGCGACCTCGGATTAATAAAGTGACTAAGCCGAAAAGAAAATGAATGAAAATGAATGAATAATTTAATTTAATTTAATTTAATTTAATTTAATTTAATTTAATTTAATTTAATTTAATTTAATTTAATTTAATTTAATTTAATTTAGAATTATTATATAATACATAATAGTTAATAATAAAACTAAATAATAATGATTATTATTTTATATATTATTATTCATATTAAATTAATTTAATTAGTTTGTAAAGTATCATTCTTATATTTATTAGATTTATTACTGTAGTCATTCCTAATTATCTGTAATGTTCACTTTTTTGCTGTCATTATGGTTTTATTTTAACTTGTCTAATTGAAAATCTAAAAAATAAAATATTAATAATACTTATTTTAATGTTTTTGAATGTGACAGTAATACATATTTAGGTAATATTTTGATAAAATTTGAAAATTTGTTTGAAATAGAAACTTTTCCTTTTCATGTTCATGAACGTCTGCTGTCAGTTTAGATCAGCTTATAGTATGTTCAAGACAACGATATACTAACAACAGAAAATATTATTTATTTAATTAATTCATACATTCATTCATTTATTTTATTTTCAGCTTAGTCCCTTTATTAAGCCGGGGTCACCACAGTGGAATGAACCGCCAACTTATCCAGCACGTTTTACGCAGCGGGTGACCTTCCGGCTGTAACCCATCTCTGGGAAACATCTATACACACTCATACTCTGCGGACAATTTAGCCTACCCAATTCACCTGTACCACATGTCTTTGGACTGTGGGGGAAACCGGAGCACCCGGAGGAAACCCACACGAAAGCAGGGAGAACATGCAAACTTCACACAGAAAAGCCAACTGGCCCTATCGAGGCTCGAATCAGAGACCTTCTTGCTGTGGGGCGACAGCACGACCTACTGCGCCACTGCATTGCCAATAATATTTTATTTAACTTTACATTTTTTTATTATAACTTAACATTAAATATGGTTTTAGGTCCAAAAAATATGGTTTCAGGTCCAAAATGGTGTAGTACAAATATGTGGAAATAAAAAATATTTCAGATTTTGTAAATGCACCCTCAGTAGGTCATTGTTGAATTAAAGAATTTACTATAATAATATTATTTTGGAGTAAAAACGTATGGGTGACATTGTATTTCAAATAATACCTAGTAAATTTGTACTCTAATATAAACTGAAAACTTATATGGTACTCATATAGTCTTAGGGTACAGTAGTTTTCATTCAATGATTGAAAAATAAGTCATGTTATTCTAGTGATGTAGTGATTGGATGAACATTGTGATTCAGAGGGTGCCGAATGTGGAAGGGGATGCCGACGGGGGGTCTCTGAGAACTAGAGGAGAAAGTGTTTCAGCGGAAGGGATTTCCTGTGGTTTAACAGTAGGAGAGCTGCACACTGGACTTCCATTAGACAGAGGAAATTTCCTTTCATCCAGACACACCAGCCTGTCTGCTTGTCCACGTAAAGCCAATCTGCCCATGCACAAGATACTGTAGATTGTTATTCATTAACTGGAACTAAGCTTTCTCTAGAGAATTTTATTCGCAAGTTATTTGAGAAATGTAACAGCTGTGACATTTTCTTGTCAAATATAAAACAAACTATTTTTGATTATGTCTCCTTTCAGAACGTTGCAAATTGAAGATACATCTTTCTAACTTTGTCTCTTTTTAACACATGAAAACATAAAATGACAAATCAGACTGCTTGAAACAGATAGTAGAATTGGTGGGGAAAAACACTGAAAAACGTTTTTAATATCCACTGAACTGACATAGAAAACAGAATGAATTTAATACTAAGACTTCTTTAATACAGCTGAAGACAAAATTATTAAATTGAAATTCTTTTTCAAATATTTCCCAAGTGATGTCTAACAGAGCAGGCACATTTGTTTCACAGTATTCCTTCTTCTAGAGAAAGGTCTTCTTGTTTGGATGTAATAAAAAACAAATATAATTAAAAAATGAAAAACTGCTTTAATATTATTAGGTTATATAATATAAACGATGTAATATTATCGCGGCGGTTCTAGACCAGAGTAACTGGAGGGCCGAGCATGGGCCACTTGTACTTTTAGGGGGCACACTTTAACATACATCACAAACTACTTAAACAATTATTCATTCATTCATTTTCTTTTCAGCTTAGTCCTTTTTTTAATGTGAGGTTGCCACAGCGTAATGAACTGCCAACTTATCCAACATATGTTTTTCGCAGCGGATGCCCTTAAAGCTGCCACCCATCACTGGAAAACATTAATACACACTCATTCAAGGCAAGGCAAGTATATTTATATAGCACATATTATATACAGTGGCAATTCAAAGTGCTTTACATAAACGGGAATAAAAGAGACAAGTATAAGAAAATAAAACAAATAATAAAAATGATTAAAACCAGATTAAAATATGTTAAAAACAAGTATAAAAGAATGAAAAAGAAAAGAAGACATAATACTGTGATCTGTCGGACGTAGCACAGCGCTCATTCAGTAATGGCACATCTAAACAGATGTGTTTTCAGTCTTGATTTGAACGTGCCCAATGCCCAACGTGCCCAATGAAATGATCAGATGAGCACATCTGATCATTTCTGGAAGCTGATTCCAGCAGCGAGGGGGGTAGTTGCTGAAAGCCGATTTTCCCTGCTTTGACTGAACTCCTGGAATTTCTAGTTTATATGATCCTAAAGATCTGAGTGATCTATTAGGTTTGTATTCAGTCAGCATATCTGTAATGTATTGAGGTCCTAGGCCATCTAGTGATTTATAGTAAAAGTAGTAATAGTTTAAAATCTATTTTAAATGTAACTAGGAGCCCGTGTAAAGACCTGAGGACAGGTGTGATGTGCTCTGATTTCCTGGTTCTGGTCAGAATTCTGGCCGCAGCATTCTGGATGAGCAGCAGCTGTCTGACTGTCCTTTTTGGGAAGTCCAGTGAGGAGGCCATTACAGTAATCCAACTTGCTGCTGATAAAAGCTTGAACAAGTTTCTCTAAGTCTTCATTGGAAACAAAGCATCTAATTCTTGCAATGTTTTTGAGATCATAGTATGCTGATTTACTTACTGCTTTGAAAATCAGATCTGACTCCAGAGACACACCAAGATTCTTGACCTTATTTTTTGTTGTTTGACCCTTAGAGCCAAGGTACGCATTCACCTTGAGAACCTCATCTCTGTTCCCAAATGCAATGACTTCAGTTTTCTCCTTGTTTCTCTGCTTTGTTTAAGCAGAGGGTGTCAATGGGCTGTAGTCATTAGGAAGTAAGGCTTTGTAGAGTGTCATCAGCATAGCTGTGGCACGAGATTTGGTTCTTTCTCATTATTTGGCTGAGAGGGAGCATATAAAGGTTGAACAGGAGAGGTGCCAGAATCGAGCCTTGTGGGACTCCACATGTCATGATTGTCCACCTTGATCTATGGTCACCTATACTGACATAGTAACCTCTCCCTTCAAGGTAAGATCTGAACCATTTGAGAACTATCCCAGACAGACCAACACAGTTTTCCAGCCTATCCAGAAGTATGCTGTGATCAAACAGTGTCAAATGCAGCACTGAGATCAAGCAAATACCTGCACTGTCAGTTTTCCTGAATCTGTATTCAGGCGTATATCATTGATTATCTTTATACAAGCGCTCTCTGTACTGTAATTTGGTCTGAAACCAGATAGAAAATTGTCTAAACATTGTTTGAAGCTTAAGAACTTGTTAAAAGCAGTTTTTATAAATTTTTTTAAAACAATTTTAAGGTCAGTATTATTATTGGCCTTCCTAAGAAATATTTACTGTATATTTTTTGATTGTCCACACAACAAACTATTTATACAATAACTTGACTAATTATTCTAATTTCCTAATTAACATAACCTAATTAAGTCTTTAAATTACACTTTAATCTAAATACAACTATCTTGCAAAATAACTAGTAAAATATTATGAACTGTCACCATGAGAAAGACAAAAAAGTAGTTATTAGAAATTAGTTTTTAAAAACGTTTTTATTATGTTTAAAATCATGTGGTAAAAACAGGTGTTTGAAGACATGTGCTTTATGTCTCTACTGAAAATAAAAATGAATGAAGTCAAAACTAAACAAGTTGAATATTACTTTTACATGAGCGTGACTGAAAACTACATTTGATCAATGTGTTACATCTGTTCTTTGGTACTTACCGACTGTTTGTAAATTCAAGACTGCATTTCCTAACGTAAAACTATGTGCACTTAATTTCTGATTAACAATAGCCTATGCATAGCCAAGGACTTTGTATATTAAGTTTTAAAATTGCTATTGAAAACAAAAGTGTAATATAATCAGCAGTGGACATTTTGATAGTGATTCACAACATGAACATGACTAAAGTTGAATTTTTTTCTAGCTTGTTGACATGGGGGCACCGGCCCCTCTGGCCCTCCCCTAGAACCACCAGTGAATATTATTAGGCTCCTTGATAAATCATTTTTGGGATTGGCTACAAAACAAACCACTGTTGTCTAATGATTTGCCTAATTAACCTAACTTGCCTGAATTTGAATAATAATAATAATAACGATCTTTAATAATTCTGTCGGGGGTCTCATTTAAAAAACCGACGTAGACTTTAAGTTTACTTACATCTGCGCACATTCTCCCATTACGTTTGTTTTTTACAGATCACAGCCTTTAATTGGGAAGTAGCGTACGCATATTTCCACCCCCATTTTGTGTGTACGCCACATTTATAATTGAGTCCCCGTGGTGTTTGTACTTGTGCTTGAGGGAGAGAAAGTGATTTTGGTGAATTTGTTTTTAATAGTTGAACTGCAAGGCCTGGTGTTCTGTTCGCTGTCAACCTGTGTTTAATGTGCTGAATGCGAGAGCTGTTAAGGTCAGTGAGCAGGCAGAGAAAAGCTTCTCTCTCTCTCTCTTGCTTTCTGTAACAGGGGATTAAAGTGGGAGATCTAAGTAGTTGTTTTATGGATGTGGGTGTCACCTTGTTCTCTTCTCCTCTACAAAGGTTGAACAGTGCAGCTTTGAACCCAGTTTTTCCATCCGTTCAACCCACGACACCCCTAATTATGCCATCAGCTCCTCCTCCATCCGGCCTCACATCTCTCAGCACGTGCTTTCGATCCATATTCACTTATTCAGAAGCGGCTTTCATCACACTTTTCATTATGGGCACTTAGCGATCAATGCTGTTGGCACCTGTGAATGACATTCGCGGAAATGCTCAAAAACGAGCCACATTTTGTAGTAATGTTAGATCTCCTGCTGCAGCATTGTGTTTACCATGGGCACTGATGAATGAAGGAGAAACATTATTAGAGGTTTTAAGGTTAGAAAGCAAAAGTGATGTCTTTTCAGAGCTGAATGGGCGAACATATCAGTTCAGAGAATGAGAGAGCCAGCGTGAGACCAGTCTGTCTCGCATCTACAAGCCACATGCGGGCATCTCTGCAGGGGTTACATGATTATATGAGCCGCAGCCATCCAACAGGTGGCATCATGCCATGCAAGGTTACTATTGAGTATTGTTATCCTTTGTGTGTACAGCATGGTGCAATCTAATAATACAAAATATTAGCAGGTCTCTGTAAATTTAGCTATTTGAATCATGTACTAGAATGGTAATACTGCAGTGACTCTAAACAATTATGACAAAGTCATGAAGATACATGTTCTTACGTTACTTTAACTTATTTTAATAAGTTATTCAGGTTTTAACTGTTATTTTTGTTGTTATACAAAATTTAACTTAAAGAGAACATAGTTTACCTCTTTTTTATGATTTAATATTAATATTATGGTTCTATTAAGTGTGCCAGTTTAGGTTCAGTTTAAAACACAATTCAGATTTTTTTTTATAATGTGTTAAAAAGTGTCATGTTGGGGGCGTGTCCACAGTTCGCTGATTTATGGTGTGTTGCTTCACATGTAAATTAGTTTCGGCTTCCCGCCAACCTAACAAGGGGGCGGGGCCATGAGCTCACCCGCTCTGCATTTGCAACAGAGTCTGACAGGCAGACGGAAAAGGAGAGAGAGGATCACCATTCAGTCGTACATATACGACTCGGACACAGACCAAGCAGAGAGTACAAAATCATTTGTGTCTTTGTACAGTTTTACAGCCAACTGTGTGCTAGTTTCAAGTGCCGAGCTTGTACACAGAAACTAATAACCACGCACACTGAATTAACTTTGACTGAGGCACCGGATGTGCCGCTCGAAGCTGCGACACGGCACACCAGACACTCTCTGTGGCGCGGCAGAAACATGTGTCCCGAATCGTCGCGCCACCCGTTTTTAAATTCTAAACATAGGTTTCTGCAGCGGTCCGCGGCGCCCAGCCATCTACTTGAGTGTACCCTGATAGAAACCAATGTTTAGAATTCTAAAACGCATGCTAGTTAAGATCACAGGGAGCTTCTGGGATCGCAAGAAATGCAAACGGCTGAAGTATAAGGTAGACTCAATGAGAAGTACACATGTTTGCAAACCTACCTAAAGATACAACCAATAATTCCGATTAGAGCGATAATGTGGAGAATATTGATCTTGTGTTGAGCCCAATAAGCCTTGCATCTAAAAATAGAGCAAGGGTGTTCCTTTAGTGATATTGCTTCGACTCACGCTAAAAATGGCGGACGTGAATCAACAAACTGAGGATATGATGACGTGCCTCTCAATCAATATTGGTGGGCGGGGGGGGACCGCTCTCCTATGTCAAGTAGCGGTCGATTTGAAAACAGCTCCAATTGGTCCACCGTTTTTTATGTTGTTAAATTGAAAAAAAAAAGCACTGGTTGTGCTTATATCACCCCAATATGACAGTCTATACACCATATATGCACATATGTCTGTCCAAACAGCTTGAAAAGTAGATTTTTTACCATAGGTGCCCTTTAAAAAATTTTGCCAGTTTGACTGATGCTAATTGAGTTTGAGAATAAACTTTTCTGGCTTGTACTTTTGTAACTGCAAATTTGTTTTATTTTCTCTTTTTTATTTTGCAAATTAAGCCATTTTCACTACGATTTATTGGCGTTTGACCTGCATTTAGATGCTATAAATGTCCCAATGGTCACCTACCAAATTATAATATAAAAATCTGAATCATATACCATGCTTTGTGTGAATGTGTTTTCAGGAGAACAGGGGCGTAGATTTAGCGTAGACAGAGAGGATGTGCCCCCACAATATCCACCAAATATTGAAATGTCCCCACCAATAATTTAACTCACTTAAAAAAAATGCACTGTCAATATTAATCTAAACATGAAAAAAGGGTTAAATTCTCTCCTCGAGTCGCACCGGCCCAAACAAATATGAACATTGTGATTGGCTGTGCCTTTCCCTGGTGTCATGCCAAAACAACTGCACGGGGAATTTTCCATGCAAGAATAAGGTGTGTGACACACAGGTGAGGATGGCGGCAGCAAAAAAAAAAAAAAATGGTGGACAAAGGACCCATAAACAAAAGCCAAAAGTCACACAAACTCAAGTTCGCTACTGAATGAATCCATTCTGATAATGCCATTATAATGCTAGTGTTTTCCCCACTTTAACACACAGTCTAACATTACACCAGGCGGATTTAGTCTGTGAATAATATGCCCTGAAAACTAAATGCAGTATAAACAGCTGAATGTAAAAGTATAAATATGACCCCTGCCAGTTCTCCAAATCTCTAAGAGTAGCATGTCAAATATCATTTGAAACAATTTGTCAGAAAAACTAAAGCCTCCATCTTTTATTAATACTGCTATGTGAGACATGTTTCATTTGCACTATGGCTAAAATAAATGGAAGTCTTTAATATGCTACCTTCAATAGTTAATAAACATTCCTTTAAAATTACACTATTTAATTTAACTTAATAAATTGTATGAAGAGAGGATTAATTAATAATACATTTTAATATCATAATATTATAGAATTATGCTGCAGTTATATAATTAATAGCAGGAAATGAAAAAAAACTATATTCCGCAAATAATATTTTGTGGCATATTTATATACTTCATAATTTTTCAAGGAATTATCGTAAAGTTTTTTTAACCAGTGTGGAATCGTTATAGTTGGTATACAGTATTTTCTCAAATTTCTCTCTGTTGACAAATGTGTGAAGCTAATTCTCTACTTAGCTGTATGATTTGTTTTTGCCAAGAAGATGGTTTGTTTATGCAAAATGCCCTTCTGTTTGATCCGTAACAATTTCCTGTAATCTCACTTTCCAGACAAAGATAAAAGACTTGACACTTGATTTTCAATATCTCATATCTCGCATAAAAGATGCTTTGGGCTTTTTTGGTCTCGCAGTAATCATTACACAAGTGTGTGTGTGTGAGTGTGTGTGTTTACCTACTTAACCTTATTTTGAGTGCAAATTTGTACACAAGATTTGGCAAAACCTCTTCTGCATACATGTTCTCAGAAAGCTATATAAACACATTAAAAGTGAATTTTTATAATAAGAAAAATGCTAAGATTTAACAGGTATGATTATATAGTGTGTAGAAAAAATTTATGAGAGGCAGTAGAATTATTAGAGACTTATAGACACATGTCGGCACTGATAGTCTCGTGGGCAGTGCGCATAGCATGACTGTGCTTCAGGCATTCTAACTTTGAATTTCAGCTTGCTGACTTTTGCCAATCCTGTCCGCTCTCTTTCTCCAGCTTTGCTTTCTGTCTAGCTACTGACCTATCACGATAAAGGCAAAAAACACCAAAAACTTTTTTTTAAGAATATGCTTACCTATGGTGGTATTGTGGCCACAATGCAAAACATTGCCTTGCCTTGTAATGTAATGTATGTATTTATATAGCGCATTTATCGTGTATGGCCACACACCCAAATCGCTTCACAATCATTAGGGGATGGTAGGGGTCTCTCCAAACCACCACCAGTGTGCAGCTTGGATGATACGACGGCAGCCACAGGACAACGGCACCAGTGCACTCACCACACACCATCTATAGATTGAGTTAAGGAGCTTAACTTAAACAGTTATAGAGCCAATTTGGCGGATGGGGGTGATTGGGAGGCCATGATCGGTAAGGTCTGATGGAGGGAATTTGGCCAGGACACAAGGGACCCCTACTTTTTACGAGAAGTGCGATTGGATTTTACATGTCCACAGTGAGTCAGGACCTCGGTTTAACATCTCATCTAAAAGACGGTGCTCACTGACAGTATAGTGTCCTTTTCACTTTACTGTGGCATTAGGACTCACACAGACCGCAGATTGAGCGCCCCATGCTGGCCTAACTGACACCACTTCCATCAGCAACCTAGTTTTCCTATGTGGTCACCCATCCAGGTACTGACCAGGCTCAGCCCTGCTTAGCTTTAGTGAGTAATCGATCTCACCATATCAACCAGCTGCAGGTTGATATGGCTTGTATTCTGTGAGATTCCAAAACAGCCATTGAAGCTTGAATAAGTGAAATAAAATAGATGTTAATTAGGTTTGTTAAAGAAGGTCGCTGGTTTGAGTCCTGACTGAACCAGGAAGCCTTTATATGTGGAGTTTGCATGTTCTCCCTCACATGGGTGCTCTGGTTTCCCCCACTGTCCATTCAGTGCTGGTGAATTGGTGAAGTGTGTGTGAATGGGAGAGTATGTGGGTGTTTCCCAGCCCTAGTGGTTCACGGAAGGGCATCCGCTATATAAAACATATGCCACAGTATAATTGGCGGGTTATTCTGCTCTGATGACCCCTGACTAAGCTGAAGGAAAGTGAGAGAAATACTTGAGTCAATACCGCCTCTTCTAATTGTACAAATGTACGTTTATCTGCATCAAGAAGAGCAACTTTGGCACCTTGTTACCAAGAAATGTCATGCATCTTTTAAGTGGTGATGGTAAAGTTGCAGAGCAGTGCTGATAACTTTCTGTACATGTGTGTACACGTGTGTTTGTATGAGAAAGAAAGCAGGAGAAATAGAGTGTGTGTTTCCGCTAGATAATAAAATATAATTTTATGAGAAAAACTAGTTAATAGTTTGTCATTTTTGTTCTATCTTGTAATATGTATAAGTTGCTTGGTCAGACTATTGTAGTTTTATTTTTTGAAATAGCTGAAATTATCTGGTGAAATTGTATAGATCTGTCTGGGAACCACTTTATCTGTGTTTCTCTAAAAATAATTGTACACTTCAGGATTGTTTGTTAATGAATTACTATCAAGAATTCGACATTCCCATAAGTAAATTTAACTGATACTTCTTCATACATTTACACTTATTCATTAGAACAGATTTATCAGATTTATCATGAAGAGACAACTAATCCTGACAATTACTAGTAATGCATATTTTCATGCATTGTTTAGAAGATATACAAGCAAGAATGTAGTTGTGTCTCCAGTTGCCATAAAGTTAATTGCTTGTCAACTGAGAATAGAACATGACTTGCTTTCAAATAAGTACCACAACACATAATGTTCCATTTTCAACCTGCAGTATGGATGAAATGAGAATGAAACGGAGAGTATGAGAAAGAATGAGAGACTAAATGAATGAGAGTGCACATTTAAATAGCTTACATTTGTAAGGGAAAGTGTTTTGTTGCTCCCCAGACAGCGGCATTAAGGAGATAACCTACAAATGCTCCATCAATTTATTTGCGTGTGCTGTTACAAAACACTTGCATTCCCAATAGGATATTCAGGAGTGAAGCAGACACGAGCATGCATACAATTCTGGTTTTAACAGCAGCCATACTACTGCATATAATAGGTTCTACTTTCTAATGTTCATAGTAAATAGTAAATTGGCATATTTAAAAGACTATAGAATACAATAGACTATAGAATACACTGTTACTATTGTAACTATATAATACAATAGGCTTTTTCCCCATTCAAAACTCGCTTGTATGGTTTTGAATAGAATAAGAATGCAACCAACCTTATGGAGGCTCTAGCGAAGGAAGCACTTCTAGTAAGGCAGCTTATCATCGATCCATTGATCGATCATTCTCTGGTATAGGTGCGTTTTTATGACAGTTTCTGCAGCTTTATAAGCTTCATAGTTATGAACTCTCTGGGGTTGGCTAACATCCCGGAATCTCAGCGAGTGCCTGTCTTAAAGACATGAGAAATATATTTACATAAAGCTTGAAGTCTTTTTCATTTGAAATTCCCTCATTATTTTAAATTAACTCTCGCCTCTGCCATTCAAATGTAAATCACATGATGGCAACCATTTTATTACCCACAAACTTAAAAAAAAGAGAGCACTGTCATTTTGTAATAAGTTCAAAAGAAAGTACCAATATTCAAAGGATAATGTTGTGTATCATTTATTGGTTCTTATGGTAGTTACTAGGTGCCATGGTTCAATCTACTCACGGTTTGGTATGTATTATGGTTTTAGGGTCACGATTTAGGTACAATATGGTATGTGCCATGTTTAGAAAAAAAATTATTAATATTAAAATAATAATATGCATATTCATATATTGCAAAAATGCGTGTTCTCTCATTATTTTAAATAAAAGCATGGCATTTTGAAAATGTTTGTTCAAATAAAATGCTTAAGAAAATTTTCCCTTTTTGTTTTACATCTTGACTCAACAGTCTTAACCAATTATGCAGATAATATTTGTCAACGATCTTAATAATTGAGCACTTTTAGTAATATTGATTACTTCTGTGTACATTATGTTTCCATAAGGCAACAACGCATTTTTATTAACAAGTATTCCAGAGAGCTTCGTTTTCACTTATCAGCACCACTGAAGTGAAAGAAACTTAAACAAAGAGAGGAAAATTGAATCCTCCGGCCCCGCCTAAAAACACTGTAGCAAAAAATAGCAGAATCATGTCGTGAAAACGCTCTGAAGTGTGAGGGAAAGTTAGTGTTATTTTCCCTACCCAAAGATGAGGCTATGAAGAGTCAGTGGTTGAAGTTTATTTTTGCAAAGATACCTCAGCATTATAGCCCCAGTCTTGTGCTATGTTCCTGTCATCTTTCTGACGAGTGCTTCAGTAATCTACATGCTTACAACAAGGGATTCGTCTGCCGTTTGATAAAGGAAAGATCAGAAAAGACTATTGATGTATGGGACTTTGTCAGAGCTTGACAGGAGCTTTAAAGTACACAGTTTATGGGTCAGTTTCTTCCTCCATTTCACAAGTGTAAGTAACGTAAGTGCGATTAAAATAGCAAATTATGTATTTAATTTTGTTTAGTTACTTGTAACAGCTCCATGTGGCTTTTAGTGTATCTGGTTAACTCTTTATATTCGCATATCTGTCTAAAACCATGTTGAAAATGCCACGCGTGGTGCTTTGTTTATTGATTTAAATGCATTTTGTGAGCTCGCGTCCCTCTGCCGTTTGTCGTTGCTATAGCCATCGTCAGTTGATTCTACACACGTGCGGCGGTCATGTTTCAAAATAGTTCAGTTTTTGCCACTGTGGATTAATACTGAATGTGTGTCATGGTTAAGAACAGAGCAATATGCTGGTGTTAAACTGCATTGCTTTAATGCACTCCTGCATTGGGCTCACACATACACGCTGCACTCTGACTACTTCAAAATTGTTGATACGCATTGTTGGTGGGCATGCTGAACGCAGTCGACCAATCCTAACAAACTGGGTCATTAGACCAATCAGCGCAGATTAGCATCACGCTAAGGAAAGCTTTGGGAACAAATAAATGGCTGAACTAATCATATGGGAGTGGTTGGGATAATTAGGTAAAAATAAATGCATATTATAGGACAGTAAAAGTGTTTTTTTTGACATTGCATGTATATCAGACTGTTGTTGAGAACCCCCAAAGCCAAAATATTATATTTTATAATACATAGTAGGAGCTCTTTAAAACGTTTATTTTATTATTCTTATATTTGAACTTATATTTATTATTTCACATTTTTTTTGCTTGTTCGGAAAATGGTTCTTTTTAAATATTTTGGACTAGAAACAAGACAAAAAATCAAAATAAGAAAAGTTTTTAAAAAATTTTACCTAAAATTTCATTCTTACTGTTGAATGTCAATAATGTTATTAAACTGACTCAAGCTAATGGATATTCTGATGTATTCTGTAATGTAATGCTGTGTTTTTGTCAGAGGGCATGCAGTTGCCAGACCTCTAAGCCAATGTTTGGCATTTTGCAACCTACAACGGGGTCTTTCTGGTGTGGGTGGTGATTAAGTGCAGAACACGTGTAGCTAATTTGGATGCAAAACACATCCAAAAGCAATTAAGAGTTAACATCTGTTGTTTTGAGTCTCAGGGACAGGGCGCGTGTTAAAATGACAGATGTACAGAGTGGCTCTTCTTAGTTCTCCCACTCTATCGTTTCACTCCATCACACATCTGCGAGACTAAATTTAGGGTTACGTTCTAAAGGGGAGTTGTGGAGTTGATGAATTTCGGGAATGAGTGTAAAGCCCTGGGGGTCCAAATCATTTGTTGGGATGTGAAACAAAGCAACATATTTGAAAAATCAACATGCTGGTGGGATGCCTGAATGACTAGTTAACTTTAAGGCCCCATGGATAATTAGACTGGTTTCCGGGTCACTGAACAACACCTGGATGCAGTTTTTAGGGGGGGTTTACAGAAAGTGTATTCAAAATGACTGTAATAACACAACAGATTGCAGGATGTGTTTTACTAAAGTTGGCACACTAAATTAACACACTTTTAGTTTTTTTTTTAAACAATTTCCATGGCAGGATCCTTAAATATTTTGCAGTAGTTTTATATTTTATAAATATGAAAATATTCAAGCTTATTATTTTCACAAAATATTATATGAATGCATTCGTCAAATGTTTATTTATTTGTTCAAAAATACAAAAAACTTTTTTGTGTTTATGATTTATTTTTATTTTTTAATTTATTTGTCATTAATATTATTATTATTATTATTATTATTATTATTATTATTATTATTATTAATTTATTTATTACTTATTAATTATACTTATTTACTGTTTTCAATGGGAAGTTATAGGTTGTTGAGGGAGGCAAGTGTTTATTTGAGGTATTGTTAACAACAAAATGGAAGGATAATTATAAAAAGAATATTGTAATTGATATTCCATGTAGAAACATGTTTCCCATTATGTATTGCAAGTCTGATTTTGTCAAAACAATAGAACAAAAAGTTTTGGAGATCAAATATGCAGTAAAACAATGGCCTTTGAAATATTTGTACATTTTAAAATAACAAATGAATTTTTGAGATGCATGACCGAGCAGAACATCTGCATGTGCTGACACCTCTGTGTCCAATAACCTTTCATGCGTGCGCTGAAAATAACTCAGTGAAAGCTCTAATGACCAGATTTTGTGGTTGAAATGATCGTTTCAGACAGGGGTGAAATGCCAAACAGCAAACAGATTACTTTAATGTGAACATGGATGAAAAAAAAAAAGATTGCAGTTGGTTGAGTAAATAACTCAGGTTAGAATAATCGTATTTCTTGTCAGACAGAATATGTCTACACTCTTGATGTTAGTCTAATGTTTAAATATTTGTACTGTACAGAAAATTAGCAAAATATTTTTTTTTCATTGAACTAAAGATGTTTTTTATGCATGAATGACGATTAATAAATTAATCATCAACATTTGCTTACATGGTAATTTTGCTGCTGTCTATCTGCAATTGATATTACAAAAAAAAAAATGAGCACACAGTTTAAAAAGTTTTTTCTTTTTAAGGTTAGTTTGAAATTTAATTAGTTTTTAAATATTTTTTCGAGATTTTATGTAGTTATTGTATATTTGATATTACCATATTGGTTTTGTTTTTTCATTTTTTTACTGTATTTAAAGATTCAAACTGTTGTGATAGTTATTCTAGCCATTAATTGTTTTATTGGTCTCAAATACTCTTTTATGTGCCAAGGAAAGTGTCAGTAGCCAGTCATTCTCAGGAAAACATGCTAAACTTTTAATTCAACTTTTTCTTTCAGTTCAAAAAAGTCAAATAGGCATATGGTGAAATTATTACACAATTGCCTTCTTATGAGTGTCTACTTAATTTTTTAGTTAGCAATAAGTATTGGGGTTGTAATGTTTTGTGAAACATGTTTAGTCATCTTTTCTTTTAAGAAATGTTTGTTTTAATTTATGGCTGAATTTGGGGTCAATTTGATTGATTGGTTGATTTGATTGATTGATTGATTGATTGATTGATTGATTGATTGATTGATTGATTGATTGATTGATTGATTGATTGATTGATTGATTGATTGATTGATTGATTGATTGATTGATTGATTGATTGATTGCATTTTTTTTCATTTACCATATGCTTCTGTCCAAAGCAATTTGAAAAATCAGGAAAAAAGAAGCTCTGCAAAAAGTTGAATTGGCAATTGTTTTGGTTGTTGTTGTTTTTATTTTATTTTATTGATACCTTGTAACAGTGTTTGTAAAGTGTCTGTGTGTATAGAGAAAACAGGACAGATTAATTGATTGATTGACTGATTGATTAAAAAATGTATACTTCTTATTCAGCTTAAAATCATGTCAATTTCAAAAATGAAAAATTATTTTATTAATTACTCACCTTCATGTTATTTCAAACCCAAGACCTTCTATCATAACACAAATTGTGATGTTTTAAGTGAAACAGAGAGCTCCTTCATCCACCATATACAGCAAGGCTAATGGCTCGTTCACAAGTTCAGAAAGGGATAAAAAACATACTCAATACCTAAAAAAAGTCCATGTGTCTTCAGTGCTATAGCAGGAATATTTTCAAGATACAAGAATACTTTTTATGTATTTAAAGATTCACACTGTTGTATTGCTTATTATGCCCATTAATTGTTTCCCATTAACATGTATACCCATTAATTGGTCTCAAATACTCTTATATGTGCCAACCAAAGTGTCCAGTAATGACTTACACTTTGACATCTCCACAGTGTCTGCTCACATATGGATATATAGGAAATATAATACTGCATTAAAATCCCTGGTGGCTTATTAACTGCATCACATTCAGCTCATTTATGATCCACTCCCACACCAGAGTCCCTCTGACCAACTATGAGGCACATAATCAGTATTATTGTCACAATTACGCTTCCACTTTTTTTCTTCCAGAAACTTGTTAACAAGCTTTATGAACTTGCTCCACTTCAACTTTTCTTTTTCAATCCACAGCAGCGTGTCCTTGATCATACGCTCTGTCTGAAGCAATAAGAGTGTAGTGTTAAAGAGCTGCTACACTGTGACCTTTTCCACCTTGTTTTGCTGTAGTAAACGTAGAGCTGTGCTGTCTGTGCGTCATAATGGCAGAGCTCTGGTAATGATGCTCCAGAGATGCACTCTTTGCTTATGTGTGCAGTCTGCAGAGTCTGTTTGTATGGTTGATGTCTCTCCCTGCGGTCTGTTTAAGCAGACTTCTGATACCGAATTAATGGCAGGAAGCTTTGATGTTACCGGCGAGCTCAAACTCATGTGAAGTTTGCATTAGAGGAAGAGATGGCATCCCTAGAGGAAGAGTTTAGGACTGTGCTGTGTGTGTGTTTGTGTGTGTTTGCGCTCCTGAGCAGGTTTTCTGTGAATGTTGCAGTTCGATTTGGAAATCTCATATCTGCACTGTAAACAATTCTGTTAACTAGAGGTTTTCTGGTTTGTGATTTATACTTTTTTAATTCAGTTTTTTAAGTACATTGTTTCAGTCTATTACAAACTGTCAATGGATGTTACTTTGTCAAACTTTTCATTATTCGACATTAATTACTCACCTTCATGTCATTACAAACTCAAGACCTTCAATCATTTTCATAACTCAAATTGTGATGTTTTAAGTGAAACAGAGAGCTCCTTAATCCACCATATACAGCAAGGCTAACGGCTCGTTCACAAGTCCAGAAAGGTATAAAAAATCCTCAAAACCTACAAAAAGTCCATGTGTCATCTGTCTTTGGGATGGGACGTTAAACTGAGGTCCCGACTCTCTGTGGTCGTTAAAAATGCTAGGATGTTCTTCGAAAAGAGTTTTGTCCACTGGCCTCTGTCCATCATGGTTTAATTAACTTTTTACAGTGTATTGTCTGTACTCACCTGTACATTGTTTTAGTTTATTATTTCAAGAGTTCATACTTAGATATTGCTCGAAAATGCTAGCAGGTTTGGCATGTTGTTCTGGGAGAGAACCCTGATCTCTGAGATAATTGAGCCCAGGGCTCACGCCTGGTCAATGAGCATGTAAGGGGGTACGATATCAGGTAGTTCTTGAGAGCTTCCCGAATTCATTCGTTCTATTCCTACAGTAGATTATCGGGGGCAGCTCTAGAGAAATAGACCACCAACCACACAAGCACATACCCACGCGGTAAAAGCTCAGTACTAAAGTACTCATAAACTGTTCCTATTGGTTTATGTAATTCGCTTATGTGGCATGTTTTTGGACTGTGGGAGGAAACTGGAGTACCAGGGGGAACCCACTTGAGCACGGGGAGAACATGTAAACTGGAACTTGAACCAGCAAACTTGCTGTGAAGCAACAGAGCTAGCCTCTAAGTCACTGTGTAGCCCAATCCTGGATTAATCTAGAAAGAGGAGAAGGGAGATGGGGTGGATGAGGGGTTCTTCAAAAAACTAAGATAAGGGAGTAAAGTTAGATGGGATATTTATGTTGAGTTTGGAGTGATCTGATTGGCTTGTTAATGATTACGGAAGGGGGATCAGCCGTGATCAATCATATCACATGCTCCTCTCGAAATTAGTTTGTGAAACTTCTCTGAAATTCTGAATATAAAATATGGCTCTAAAATTGTGTACACAAAGCAAGAGCAAGACTGTTTCTTTCTCATGTGTTAAAATGACTTGAACGTAAGTGGTTAAGTACAGTTATATTATGGCTAATTATTGCCATGATCACAATAAAGTGTCCAGGTTGTTAAGTGTCCAGGTTGTAACTAATATCACAACCCTGTTCCAATAGCAACAAAGCAACGCTAATATCAAAGCATCTTCTAAAAAATGCTGTTGATGCTACGCTAGTATTTATGGCAAAATATCTATTATAAAAACACACAATAAAAAATCTGCAATGGTTTGGTTTCATCACGTTCCTCTTGATAGGATGAGACAATCTGTAAAAATAAAAATACCTGCTTGATTTTTATGTGATGTTTATAGCCATTTCCCTTCTTTTGGGGTTTTAAATAATCAGTGAAATCAATTTGTATTCTTAAAAAAGGACTGTGTGATTGTCAAGTGTCGTTATAAGCAACTACATGCATAACCAACAGTCTCTCTCTCTCTTTCTCTCTCTCTGTTTTAGGACTACGCTAAGAAAGAGAAAGCCATTGCAAAAGCCCTGGGGGATTTGAAGGCTAACTTCTATTGTGAACTGTGTGACAAACAGTACCATAAATATCAGGAGTTTGACAACCACATCAACTCCTATGACCACGCACATAAACAGGTAAACTTATAACATGGCGAGGCAGGAAAGCAAAGAAATGAAAGAATATTTGAAGCATTAATTCATAAGTCAGTACTAATAAGCAGTGTGTCTGTGAAAATAATGTTATGCATAGAAGTTTTTGTGTGCTTGCCTGGGCAAACACACTGCTTGACCATTGTTTGCTTTTTGTTTTCCCAAATAGTCTTACATCTAGCGTACAGTATGCTGTTGATAAATCAAATATTTGCATACTTTGCTTATCCTCAAATTCTAACAGCATTCAGGGACACAAGCAATGCATGTTTTTTGATAAATTAAAATTTTCTTCAGTCAAATAGGCATATGGTGAAATTATCACACATTTGCCTTCTTATGTGAGTCTGCTTAAAGGTGCTGTACTGTATGTAAGTCTTTGACTCTTCTAAAGCATAAAAATACCATAATATGTTGCAGATATTTTAGAAACATGCTAAGTGAACATTATTGTTTATCTGAAAAACAATGTTAAAGTCACATATTCTGATTTTAAAATGTGTGTTACATGCTGGAACGGCTGTCTTTGTTTTGGTCGTTTAACCCACCCTATGCCAGTTTAGGCAATCATATTTCAGCACCATGGGTTGCTTTGGTGGAAAACAGCGCATTTCATTCATTCAGTCAGGAAGACTCTCAAAGTGTGAGTCCCTGACCGAAATACAACCTCCGGTGGACCGTAGCAGACTCTGAAATGTGACACAGATTCAGAGTTCCACATGAGGTGGTTATTAATTAGCAAATAATATAAATATTATGAACGTAAACATTAGGTGAGCTGGTTACATTGTAACCACGTGTCATAACAATACGATACGTTACGAGATTTGCAGTGACAAGCAATTTGGCTGTTTGCACCAGACGAAACATGACATAAATTTAAATACAGCCATTCAGAAGCACAGAATAGTGCACTCACTGCACTCCAACTAAGTGATAAGGTTTCTAATCTAATTAATTCATATTAAACATATAATACATACATTATTAAATGCTGGATCACTGAAATGTGTTGGTTTGCACTGAGTTACTGTTCCAATTTCAAATGGTTTATTTTATTTTCAAGATCCGAGGTGAACTATCTACAGCTGCTTTCAGTAGTTTGGCAATAAATGTCACGTAAAATGGCATTCAAACTCACATTATTTGCATTTAACACTGAAAAAAGCACATGAGGTGTACCTTATGTGATCATTGTCAGCTTTTTGTTGTTCAGCTGCAAGAAATAGAAGCGGTTTCTGAAATATAAATTTCCCATTTTAATATAGAACATATTCCTTCTATCAGGTGTCGTTGCTTTTATTTAGAACACGATTTTAATCAGCCTTCAATCAGCTTTTAGGCTCGATAATCAAGCACATTGCGTCTATTTTGAACCAGATCTGCAATACAGAGTTCAATCTGGGAGTCAAACTTGTATACTGCACCTTTAAATGATCATTCAGTTTTTTGTTAGCAATTAGGGTTGTAATGTTTTGTGAATTTTTATTTTATTTTATTCAGTCTTTGTAACTGTGTGTTTGTAGTAAAGTGTCTGGTGCATATAAAAGAAAAAAGGTAGCTAGCTAGCTAGCTAGCTAGATAGATAGATAGATAGATAGATAGATAGATAGATAGATAGATAGATAGATAGATAGATAGATAGATAGATAGATAGATAGATAGATAGATAGATAGATAGATAGATAGATAGATAGATAGATAGATAGATAGATAGATAGATAGATAGATAGATAGATAGATAGATAGATAGATAGATAGATAGATAGATAGATAGATAGATAGATAGATAGATAGATAGATAGATAGATAGATAGATAGATAGATAGATAGATAGATAGATAGATAGATAGATAGATAGATAGATAGATAGATAGATAGATAGATAGATAGATAGATAGATAGATAGATAGATAGATCGATCGATCGATCGATCATCACTACAGATCACTGTAGAGCTAGGCTATTGACTTGTTCACAAGTCCAGGAAGGTATAAAAAAAAAAAAACATCCTCAAAACAACAAAAAAAGTGTCCATGTGTGTTTAGTGATATAACAGGAATATTTTTCCTATTTTCACAAAAATACTTTTGTGTACAGATAAAACATTATTAACTGCTTTATTCAACAGTTTCTTCTCCTCAGTGTCAGTATAGGGTGCTACATTAGAATATGTCTCAATTCTCTACTCCCTGACAAAAATCATAATCTTTCATAATATCGTAATTTTCAGAAGACACCAAATAGAATGCCATTCATACCGAAAAATTGTGTCAGGTATATTTACAGCATGCATCACTTGATGATGACTTTTAAAATTGAATTACTTAATAAATGGAAAAGAGAGAGAGAGAGAGAGAGAGAGAGAGAGAGAGAGAGAGAGAGAGAGAGAGAGAGAGAGAGAGAGAAGATCTTATTAGATTCATCAGGAGAAAGTGTAAGTCTGGTAATGTAATTACTTGGGAGATTAATAGGAGGAGCAGATTTCGGAGAGTGACAGGATCTCAAACTAAGTCTGATGCCCATCTAAGGTTGAACATGGCATTTCGAACAGCAACTAAATACAGTGTGTGCGGTACTGATTCAAAGATGTTATACTATCCTATGTGCTGTTCAACTAACTGGCTCTCTAACTGTGAACAGCACAAACAACAATTAAACTTTTTTCATCCCTCGACTTCACATATTTCATTCATCTTAAGCACTTCTGCATCATAAGAGCTCTAAATGTTTATTTTTCAAAACTAAATACTAATAAAAAATGCACATTTAAAGGCAAGACACAGCAGGCAAAAGCTGTTTTTTAATGCACCTGCCAATTTTGAGTTTTTGGTCTCTCATAAAGTACTAAGTCTAATAAAAAGAAAACATAAAAAAGTGTTTTGTTTAGCATTATTTAGCAATATGCTACCTAAACAAATTTGATGTAAAAATGTACAGTGGTGAGAAGAAGTGTTTGCCTCCTTACTGATTACCGTTCCCCCCTCCCCCTCTTGTTAAAACATAAACTTTAAAACATAAACATAATTTTAGTTCAATTTCTTTAGCCTCATCCAGGCCTGATTACTGCCACACCTGTTTGCAATCAAGAAATAACTTAAATAGAACCTGCCTAACAAAGTGAAGTAGACCAAAAGATCCTCAAAAGCTAGACATCATGCCAGGATCTAAAGAAATTCAAAAACAAATCTGAAAAAGAGTATAAAGCCATATCTAAAGCTTAGGGCTTACAACGAATTACAGTGAGAGCCATCATCTACAAATGCCAAAAACATGAAACAATGTTCTGATGTTTGTACTAGAAATGTTTAGCGAAATAACTCCTCATTTCCATATTAAAGCATTAGATAAAAATCTTGTAAGAAAAAAAAATGCTATTTTTAATGTAATCAAATGGGTGAAGTATAGTGATAAGTATTAGTTAATTTTAAAACTACTCGCCAGCAGTGTCTTGCCTAAATAAAAAGCATGAAATAGAGAGATACATGAGTCTGTCTGAATGAGCCACTCACTGACAGCTACACTAGAAACAGGGAGGAAAGTAATTACACATGTTGTTGCGATGGATTTCATCTCCATGCAAACATGGCTCTGATCAAACCACAGATGACTGCACACTTGTTCACTGTGCAGATGTGTCTGTTCCTGTTAGTCAAAGTCAATGAGTCAGAGATGAATGATGCCAGCTCAGCACCAGCATCCGTAATATTCCATAATCAATCACCAGTGCTTCACGTCCATACTTTGTCATCAAGAAATTAGCATGTCATTCTTGTTTCTGTTTAATTAATTGTAACCAAAGGTTTTTTTTCATAGAGTAATAGCTTAAAATCAGTCATCTTTGTGCAGACTGTAATAAATTATAATATTTTGTGACAGATATTGTTGTAAGGAGTCAAATTGTTTTTGTTATGAAATATGAGCTGTGGCCTAATAGTTACATACATTGAGCTTTGGAGCACAATATAAAAGTATTGGAAAATCATATTTGTGTGGGTTTGTGTTTGCATGCATGCATATATATGTGCGTGTGTGTGTGTGCGTGCGTGCGTGCGTGCGTGCGTGTGTGTCTGTGTGTGTAGTGTGCTAATTACAGTGGGGGTTTGGGGGGGTCTGACCCTTACACTTTCATTAGTGTAAGTAAATGGCTGTCTCCTTGTTTTCTCTAGCTTGCAAATTATATATTTAATTTTGTTTTGTTACTTGTAGCTGATTGTACTGTATCAGGTTAACTCTTTAATTTCTCTTTTATTCTCATATCACATCTAATGCCACGTTGAAAACGCGGCGCGTTACAGATATAAATGCGTTTGTAAGCTCGTGTTCCACTGCCGTTTGTCATTGCTATGGCCACCGTTAGCTGACCCTACACACGTGCAGCAGTCAAGGTTCAGAATAGTTTAGTTTTTGCTGCTGTGTGGATTAATACTGAATGTGTATCATAGTTAAGAAAAGAGCAATATGCTGGTGTTTAACTACACTGCTTTCGGGGGTGAGGTGTCTGAATAACACTGTTGAGTAAGTTTACTATGAAGTGTGTTTAAGGCGTAAAGTGTGATCGGATCCTATACCAATGTTGGCGACGCGGGGGCTTGACAAACCGTGCTGGGCATTTTACTATCTCGTGCTGAACGCTGTCGACCAATCACTACAGGCTGTCATCGGTCCAATCAGCGCAGATTAGCTTCGCGCTAAGGAAGGGATTGGGAACAAATGAATGGCTGGGATAATTAGGTAAAAATAAATTCATATTTATTACATTCAAGACCATGAAAGTGTTTTTTGACCTTGCATGCATATCAGTATGTTGTTGGAGACCCATATAACCGAAATATGACCCTTTTTAATGTATAATAGGGGCTCTTTAAAATAGGATCCAAATCCCTCCCATTTGTAGGTGCACTACAACGTGACGTAGTAGTGTGGTTTTCCTGCCCACTGAATTGATTGACAGCCACGTATTATCATGTCTCCGTAGTAACCATGTATCCTGTCACATTTGTGTGCAAAAACAGTGCAAAGTTAAACGTGCATGCTGTTGGTGTGTCCGCTGTGTGTCTGTGTGTATGTGCGTAAACTTTGTAACAACATTGCATGTGACTCATTGTTGCAGAAAGGTTTGATTAAACTCCACAACAAATACATCAAATAATCATTGGGAAAGTTCTTACTGTGGTATTTCTCACAAACGTTATGTGAGATCTGCTTCCTTCATGTCTGTCACTCTGTGTTTTGAGCTGAAACTTTACAGACGCATTCTGGAAACACAAAAGATCTTGAAAAATGGGTAAAACAGGTGCCCTTTAAATTCATTCATTCATTTATTTTCTATTCGGCTTATTTCCTTTATTAATCCAGGGTCGCCACAACGGAATGAACCGCCAACTTATCCAGCATATGTTTTACGCAGCGGATGCCCTTCCCGCTGCTACCCATCTCTGGGAAACATCTATACACTCTTGCATTCACACACGCATTTTAGAATTCTAAACATAGGTTTCTATCAGGGTACACACAACGGCGCTTCAAGTCGGCGGCTGTCCGCGAGGCCCAGCCAGGATTCGGGACACTCCATGTTTCTGCGGCGCCTCAGAGCTCCATCTGAATAGCTTCATTTTATATAACATGCGAATGTCCGTGTCTGGTGTTTCGTGCCGCGGCTCTAAGCGGGTCATCCGGTGCCTCAGTCAAAGTTAATTCAGTGTGCGTGGTTATTAGTGTCGGTGTACACGCTCGGAACTTTAAACTAGCACACATTTGGCTGTAAAACTATACAAAGACACAAATGACTCTCTGCTTGGTCTGTGTCCGAGGCGTACATGTACGGCTGAATGCTGGTTCTCTCATTCATGCTGCTTGCTTCTCTCTGTCTGCCTGTCTGTTGCAAACACAGTGCGGGGGAGTTCTTGGCTCCGCCCCCTTATTACGTTGGGAGGGAATTTGAAACTAATTTTCATATGAAGCAACATACCCCTAAAACAGCGAGCTGTGGACACGCCCCCAAAATGACACATTATAACACATTATAATAGAAAAATCTGAATTGTGTTTTGAACTGAACCTAAACTGGCACACTCAGAAGAACCATAATATTAATATTAAATCATAAAAAAGGGGTAAACTATGTGCCCTTTAAATAATAATAGTATAGATAAAGTAATAGATAACTTAAACATACATTTTACTACTCTTATAATGGTTCATACCATTGTGAATGCATGTTTGCGCCAAAATATTAAGTCAGCGACTTGAAACCAGCAAATCTAGAGCACTAAAAGACAACGTAGGTGCTCACAAAACATGTTTCTAGTAAAACTAGATGCATAGTTTGTATGTTTTCATGCACTCCATCGCACATTGAAGTTAAACGGTGAAATTAAAAAAATACGTCTTTCGTGGTCATCCATAAATAGGTGCAGGAATGTATCACCGTTTATTTAATATCACAAATGTCACTGTGAACCACTCAATATCTCGAAACACTGAAAACTTAATAACAACTTTAATTAATTAATCAGATGTAATTTAATTCAATTTATAAATTTACCGAGGCATATTACCGAACATAACCAAAAAACTTAACCCCCTCCCCCCATTCATCAATGTAAAATTCGCGCCCTATGTTTGTGTGTGTACTATCATACATACAGTAAGCTGTGAGTGTGTGTGTGAACTTTACATAATTGTTAAAACATCCACAGCTTACTGTGTGAATGTTAAACATAAACTGTGTAAATGTTAACTTAAAACTAAATGTATAGATTTTCTTTAAAGGGCACCTATTTTACCCCTTTTACAAGATGTAAAGATTAAGCCTTTGGTGTCTCCAGAAAGTGTCTGTAAAGTTTCAACTCAAAATACCCACCAGATTATATATTACAGCCTCCAGAATCTGCCCATTTTGGTGTCTGAGAATACTGTAGCTGTTTTTGTAGCCTGTAGCTTTAAATGAAAATGAGCTGCTTCTCCTTGCCAGTTCCCACATGCGTGTCTGTTTCTCATCATTCGTTAGTTATGTCAGATAAACAGCAGTCAATGACAGAGACAGACTCGGATGAAGCTGAAATACAGCCCATTACTCAAAAATACCAAGTAAGTTTATTTCGTGTATTTGTGGTGGAGTTTTTTCAAGCCTTTCTGAAATAATGAGTCTCACACTAATGCCGTTTGCAGTACACACACATATGTACGCGTTTACTGACATCATGCGATCGTGGTGATTATAGCGATTAAGAATTATGAAACGATTTTACTGTGTTTATTACAAACATGCTCTGTTTTAAAAACGTTACAAATTTATGAAACTTGACAGAGAGCTGGAACAAATAGTTTAATCCCAGTTTATTTGCAAAAAAAATGTTCTGTGCACATGTGATTACATGTTATTAAAGAAACATGGCACCTGTCAAACAATTCGGTGGGTGGGGAAAACCGTTACGGTGGGCCTCAAAATCACTGGGATTTGAGTCCTATTTTAACGTCAGGAAATTAAAAAAAGGCTTGTTGGATTTATATCACTCCAGTATGACTGTGGACACCTTATACCGACACACAGTTCTGTCCAAACAGCACCCAAAAGTTGATTTTCATCAAAGGTGCGCTTAAGAGAACACATAAAATAACACATTATACAACATAACTTGTTTAAATGAACATGCACAAATATGAGGAATGTAAAAAATGCATATAGATAACAGGAAGTTAAACCATGAATCCTTTATTCATTTACTGTAACTTTTTCATAACTTTAAAGCACACTCTTTTTCTTCTTTAGTGCATGCATTGTCTTCATGTAGCAGATGTTTCATAAGTGTTTGTTTTTATAAGCATTTTATATTTTCAATTTTAAGTCATACGTCGCTGAATTTTTGCATTGTTTGTATATTCAAACTACCTAAACATTATAACTGGACTATTAAATATCTTGGTATTGTAGAACTTTTTGTGCCTTTAATACTGACCAACACTATACTGAACAGGAAAATAATGTTGTTGGTCTGTGAATTGACTTTTCTAACAGGTCAAGAACCTCCCACGAGAGATGTTAATTTATTTGAAAGGTGCTGTTGAACTCGTACTGCAGGCAGCAAGAGTGTTTCATTAGATGGAGTTATGTATAGTCGACTGTGTAAAATATGCATGCTGTGAGGTTGGCGGTTCAGGCATTTTGGTGCGACCCCAACCCAACTGCTTCACATATCGCTCTAAAAACACACAGCCTGGCCGTGCTCTCTGTCCTGAGTAGCAATACTGAATTTTTCACAGCCCACAGGATCCCTGCAGTCGCTGTTTATTATTTGCGATGTGCTGTATGTGTGTGTGTGTGTGTACTGTATGCATTGACTTGTGCCAAACATGGATGAGAGGTTTGATTTAATCTTTAAAAGCCACAAAACCTTTCCTAGAGAGCAGCTATGCTAATCAACCAGCTGTCCTCACTTCAATAAAAAGAGAAGGGGGAAGATGAGGTTAGGCATGAGATGGAGATTACAGTGCAAAGAACGAGAGAAGCAAAAACATGGATTTAACCCGCATGTTGTGTTTGGGAATCTACTTTAGAAGAGCCTAAGGCAATTTCATAGCTTGTAAAAAAAAAGCACTGAAGCATTATGTAACCTTCAATTATTTTTGTTTAGGGCATCTAAGGTGAGAGCCTAGATACAGTATAAAACATGAAAAAGTGCAATGAATTTGAACCCATTTGCAGTTTCATTTTTAAAGTTACACATAAAGGACAAAAATTACAGTGGCAAAAACATCATGAACGTATTATTTCATTATATTTGCAGACTTTCACTGATATATTTCTTCATCAGTATCAGTCCTTTTGCCAGAAAGGCATTCAATTTAAGCATTGTAACACTTTAAAATGCAGTTTGTTTACATAATGCCACCATTGTTGTTGGATTTTTCTGAAAAAAAAAAAAACTATTATTTTCCATTTACAAAAGGCTGGACAGATTATATATATATATATATATATATATATATATATATATATATATATATATATATATATATATATATATATATATATTTGTTTTTGTTTTGTTTTGTTTTGTTTTATTGCAGTCTTGGATAAGTCAATGGTCAGAAACATCATTCGTTTGGATGTATTATTAAAAAACAAAACTACCACTCTCACAACATTCTCAGAAAATACATATACATATAAAGTAAAAAATGACAACATACGCTCAAAAACGTACCCCATATACATTTCTGGAGATCGCAAATTATGTAGCCAGAGGTACGTATGACCTTAATTTCATCTTTAAAATAAATGCTATGGGGCAGTATGATGCCGTTCCTTTTCGTACCTACCAGCTGAACATTTACCTCCAAATGGACGGCTTTTCCACTGTTAACAGTTTGTCTAGTGGCTTGCCACGTTGGCGGACTTGTGACTTGGAACAGAGTTGACCGCGATGACGAGATTCGAGTCTGGTAAAGAACGGTTCCAGAAAGCAGGTAACACAAAAACAAAAGCCAAAAAATAAAATAAACAAGTAAATAACAGGGTGAGAATGTGGTAAAATCTGAAAACGTGGTAAGAATCAGGCAACCACAAGAGCTTTTCATTTTCAGGATTGCTTTTGAAAACACTGTCGGTTGGGTTTAGGGAAGGAGGAGGGTGGGTCAGTCGATTGGTCAGTGAGTCAATCGACAGCGGATTTACGCAAGAAGAGAAGGCGCAAATGGCACTCACGAGAGAAATTTGAGATCGCAAAAAGCATACCACGTGACCTCTGGTGGGTTCACAGAAATAAAAAGTACCTCCTGGGATGTATTTGGCACTCTCTAGAAATAAATATAGGGGTACTTATTCAGAATGAGCCTGGGTTAAAAAATGAATATGTCCTGCAGTGCTCTAAAACAAAATCCCTTGCCAAACCTGAAAAATGTGCCAAAAGATCAAAAATGGTTAGGTTAATTGTTAAAATAGATCCAATGAGGAAAGTAATTAAAAATTAGAAGCCTGTTAACAAGGAAGGCATGAGTTTTTGCTTAAATGTCACTATGGTGAAATTTAGCATTTTTAATGAGTATCATGGCGACATTTTGTATCTGTAGTGTAAAGTAGATTTATGATAGGAAATTGGCTGAAATATTATGAATTTATTTGAACACTTTTACATATATTAATGCTTTTTGCATTATTGCTTCAAAAATGATCACAATAACTAAACCATAATAGACAAAAATTTCCATAAGGGTAACATTGTTCTAAATATAAGAAATACAGAATATAAACCTCATATTCTGTATTGATTGCTTTGAGTTATTGGTTTATTGATTGAAGTCCTGTAAGTATTTTTAAGTTTATCACAAATACTGTAATGAGGCAGCTCAGTGGCGCAGTGGGTAGCACAGTTGGCATTTCTGTGTGGAGTTTGCATGTTCTCCCCGTGTTCGCGTGGGTTTCCTCAGGGTGCTCCGGTTTCCCCCACAAGTCCATAAGTGAAAAGACATGTGCTAAAGGTGAATTGGGTAAGCTAAATTGTCCGTATTGTATGCGTGTGAAGTGTATGGATGTTTCCCCAGTGATGTGTTGCAGCTGGAAGGGCATCCACTGCATAAAACATATGCTGGATAAATTGGTGGTTCATTTCACTGTGGTAATCCCAGATTAATAAAGTGACTAAGCTGAAAAGAAAATGAATGAATGAATGAATAAATAAATACTGTAATATGTTTGTTGAGATTCAGGAATCATACTAAGTCCACATACTTGGTTCTCAGAAAAACAGTGTACGAGTCCGTTTTTCTATTAATAAAATGTGTGCACTGTGTTGGAATGTGTTTGTTTTTGTTTTGCTCTACGTGATCCTGCTTGCTGCCTCTTTACCCAATAGAATATAAACAATCCGGGTTGCCAGTTAGTGGAAAAAGCTGCATGTTGCAGCCATGGATGAGCTAAATATTGGTTATCTTGACCCATGTGTCATGACAGACTACATACAATTTAGCCATAAACAAACAGTACAGAGTTTTGGAAACATATTTCAACATATTCAGTATAATAACAAATAAAAGCTTTTTATTTTTATCATTTAAAAGCATTTTACTGGCATGTTTATTTCACTGACATTGCTTTTGTTTGTTCCATTGCAGAAAATAGTTTGATGCACATTACGAAACAGCTATTGATGCAGCAGATTATACACAACCTGTTATTTCACCAAAAAAATGCACCAATTCGATGGGACCGAGAACTGAGGAGGATGAAAAGGTCTGCACTCTGACTGTTTCTCAGAAGCTGGGTTAAAGTAAATCCCACTGAATTGTTTTTATAAGAGGTGGGAGAGGATGTATTGTTTCAACTTTAAAGATTGACCCAGACACCCAACAGCCTTCCATCTCAAAAAGCTTTGTGACTATGAAATAAAAAGGATACATATTGGAGATGTGTTTGAAATTTAGACAGCTAGTTGTGCACATTGGTGTCGTCAATCTGGCAACCCATATGAGCCAATATTTTGAATTTAAACTGCAACCCGTTTCAACTGCTAGCTATCAACTGCATTTTTTATCCCGTCTGTCATTCGTTCTATCATTCAGTCTATCATGCTGCCCTGGTGGACACCTTCCCATTTCTTTGTGAAGGATTCAAATTTAAGATACCAATTAGTATATTTATAAAAAAGTTGTATTTGTTTTTAAGAAACAACAGTATTGTGATACATACATCACTGTAATCCCTTAAAACAAGTCGGTTTCAACAAAATATGAGGGTTGAATGAGAGAACGAACAAGCAGAGATGAAAAAGACTATGAAAATATTAGGAGGAAGTGTCAAAATGACTGTTTTGAACAGCTCCACCACAGACAGAGCAGAATCTGAAGGGAATCCCCTGCTAGACTCTCATGGCTGAGGTGGATTTCGAGCGATAGAGACCTATAGATATGAAGCTTGGAGATAATCCATATTTCATAACCCACAGTCACTGGGGGGTGCAGAGGAAGGATTCAATCCGATCTGAAGGAGTCCAAGCCTAGTCACGTCTGTGTTCCTATAAAAAGCGCAGCAGGCTGCTTAATGTTTAAAAAATAGCCATGGGACGTGCGAGTGTGTGAGTGTAAGGTCTACCCTCGGGGCATTTAGCGGTGTGGGATGACTCGGGAGAAGAAAAAGAGAATGTATTTTTAAAGCTGCACAAATAGTTCATTTGTCCTTCTATGAACGATTCCTATGTGGCTTCATACCCAGAAAGTGTTTTGAGAAGAAACGATCAGTAAAAGAAAAAAGAGGATGCTTTCTCAGCCAAAAGCAGTGAGTCAGCAGCCTGAAATGAATGAATGGAGAACAGTTATAAAGGGACGAGGGGATAAGCTCAGACAAATAATTGCACAAAACTTCATTTGCAGCAGATGGAGGAATTTGTCTGATTCCTCATGAACCTTTAAAAAGCCTCAAGGTGCTGTATTGAGAGCTGTTCTGTTATGTAAACAGCCACTTTAGATGTTCCAGTCATTACTCGAAGCCACATTGCTAGTATCTGATGAGACAATAATAGAATCTTTGCTAGGGGCTCTGCATCTACCAGCAAGTCAATATCCACATTTGCTAGAAAACGGCATAAATGTACAGTGCTTGTATAACCAATGTGTGGTAATACTTGTTTGTACTTTATACACTGAAATCACAATATTTTTCTCACAGGCACAGATTGTGAGACTTTAGATTGTTGTAACCAGTATAATTTTAGTATGAGAGAGGCACTATAGTTTTTTTTTATTTAAAAAAAATATTCAAATAATATTTATTTCAAGAGTTCACACGTAGCTGATGATTGATTACAAAGCGTGTTTGGCATGCTGTCCCAGGAGAGAGCCTGGTATCAGGTATGTAGATCTTGAGAACTCCCCTGCTGTTTGAAGTGAGCAATTAGATCAGAAAGAGATCAGAAAGAGCGATATTGCCAGGTATGTTCACACATATGAGGAATTTGTTTTCGTGACAGAGCTTCTACAGTGCAAATGCATTACAGAGACAGGACAAAAAACAGATAATAAATATATTAAAAAAAAAAAACAAGTAAGTAGTTAATGCAAATATACAAATTGACAAGTGTATGTACAGCTATATTACTATATAAAATGTTATATGAGCAGCTGTTATGTGCAAATTACCATGTAAAGTGTGTTGTTAAATAAGTGTATATGTGTATAAAAGTGTATAGCAATTAGGGATTGTTATGAAGATATAACTATTTACAAGGGGCACATCTATAGTGCCGATTTGGAATAGTGAATTAACTTAAGCCGCATGTTTTTGGATGGTGGGAGGAACCCGTGGGGCCTGGGGGAAACCCACGCAAGCACAAGGAGAACATGTGAACTCCACATAGAAACCTCGACTGGCTTGGTAAGGACTAGAACCAGTAACATTGTGGGGCAACAGTGCAAATGACTGGGCCGCCGTGCCGCCCATCTAGGAAAGGAGCAGGAGTAGGGGAGGAAGGGGCAATTCTTCAAAACGAAGATAGATTATTTATGGAGACTAAGGAATCGTCTGATTGTTGGATCATGAATTGGCTAATGCGGGACCAGCCGTGATCAATCATAAGCACATGATCCTTTCAAAATGTTTTAAATAATTATAAAATAACAATTTTATTGATTTAACTATTATAAACTTATTTGTAATTTTCTCAGTGAGGATTCAGTGTATGTTTATAATCTTGGTCTTGTTTTAATGTAGTTGTATATGATCAAGGTACTAGTTATAACAAGAATTTATGGACAATTACTAATCCTACATTTAAATTCTTACCATATAGTAGGCTCTAGTGGTAAATTCATATTACTCGGTATACTTAAATTTATATTACTTAGTATATATTACATAAATGCATAGTTGCACTGTAAAACAAAGTGTAAACTTAATATATGTACAGTATAATGAGCCAGGTTGACAACAGAGGAGTGGATCCACATGCAGTTTATTAAAGAATCATCAGACAGGCAAAGGTCAAAACAGGAACAGACGGGAGCCTGCAGGTAATCCAAAACATAGTCAGAAACGCAAGCAAATGGTCAGTTCCTCTGTGTCGAGTTTCTTTGTGTGTGTTTTGTTTTTTCTGACAGCTACAAGTAGCTAAAATGTAGTAGCGACATGTAGTAGACATTTTTTGAGAGGTGCGCGTCAGCGTTGTTGTCAACCATGCACGTGCGCTTGACGCAGAGGTACAAATCAGTCCTAATCTGTCAATACAAGCTTCAGCTGTGGGTTTGCAGTCAAGGGTGATTTCGAACTGGTGTGTGTGTGATGTGCATGATTGGATATGTAGTCCGGTTTAGTGGCCGTGGTGATGTGTAGAGTGCGTCTGGTGGGCACTCAACTTGATGACTGTGACAATATGTATTAATCAAAAAATTTATATGCATAATTTAACTGATAACCAGGCATTTTTGTTAATGTTCCTGTGAAATAAAAAAAAAGTTTTTAGATCATCAGAATGTTAGTCTTACGGATATACTGTATTGCATAAGCCAGCGTGCTCCAAAACAGAAACAAAATTTGCATTTAAAAGATATAAGCATCCAAAGCTTGTAGTTTGTCACCTTCGCCTAAATTCAATTCAATTCAATTCAATTCACCTTTATTTGTATAGCGATCAACGATATATTGACATCACTTCATATTTCAGTTACTCATCAAATCTTCTGATTAATCAAATGCTCTATATTGCCCACTTCAAGACACTTCTCATTTGCTTTTCATTTAATGTGCTTGATCTCAACCACTCTCACTGGCAGAGCTCTGATAAAAACAAAACAAAAACAAAAAATCAAAAGGGGAGGAGCTGCTCTGTCCCGCCCTGCCTTCATGATTCAGTTGAGATTACGTAAAACATTGAATAAGGCCCCGTTTACGCTAATACGGTTTAGTTTTAAAACGCATACATTTTGCTACAGTTACACTTTCCGTCCACATTACCCCGGAGTTTTCGAGCATCGAAAACTGAGCGTTTTGAAAACTCTAAAGAGGTCGTTTTCATTTTAAAATGCTGCTGCTCTGTGTCAGTGTGGAAGGGGGAAAACGAAGACATCTGAAAACAGATCTGATTGGGGCTTTTACTCAATATTAAGTGCACAAAGTTCAGTCTTGCATCCTTTTCTTGAGAGTTCAGACTTCATTAGTTTGATGTGGAAAACAAATTCCTGAGGACATGTCGGGTAAATCTTCCAAGCGAAAAGTGTACTTTATAAAGTCATTCGCATAACCCTGGCTACGTTGTTTTGCTTACAAATTAAATGAAAACATGATAATAATTGCATGATAAAACATGATATAAGGAACTGTCTTTTCATTTTGATATTAACTACTTAACAGACACCAAAAATGTTAAGGCATCGTGTAGCTACATATTTATATGACCGTCATCTTCATGTATATACATTTATAACAAAACTAAGCCTATAACATAACTGCCTCCTTTTATTTTCATTAAAAAATATGAAACATATCCTGTCTTTTTTGCTGAATATCAGTTTTAATAATCAATAATGGCTGTTATAAAAGTATAACGTACAATAAGCTTATGCAATATAGGAAATAAAGGCAAGCAATTAGTCAAATGTGCAGAATCAGTGTACGTGGTTATATTAATATATTGTCTTTGCGCTTAGCCAAAACACGTTACCTGAGAACAAGTAAAAGATTCAAAAGACAGAAGAGTTGTTCAATAGAGACAATATGAATTAAATATCACATTTAACAACTATAGTGAGATGAGATCCAGTAGTAAATCCTTGACGAATTGTCTGAAGTGTCCTCAAAGCACCCGCTAACTGCCAGGAGCTCAGACATGTGTGTGTGGTCACGTGATGTGTGTTTTCAGCAGTGTAGTGTGGACAGAGATCTTTTCAAAAATGCTAGATGAAACGCCAGTTTGAACATGGATCTTTCATTCTAAAAGACAGTTTTAAAACTAAAATGTATTAGTCTAAACAGGATGTAAGAATGTATTTACATTTAAATACTCTTCACAGGACCATTAATGTTGAAACACAGATATGTGAGTATTGTTTTAAAATTTGAAACACGTAAAATCACCAAAATCACTGAGCAACAGACTTTGAAGCAAAAATGTCTTACAGCCTCCACTCCTCAAAAAAAAAAAGCTCCAGCATATTTCATCCTGTGTAAATGTGTGTGTCTGTACAGCAGGAGAAACGGCTTCTTTCTGGATGAAAGCTTCCCCCGAAAGCTCCTTACCACACCTTCATGCAATATCCGGTTCCAAATCTCCTCTCCTCCCTCTCATACACTCACATCCGCTGAGCTTCAAAGGGTCTCCTCTCCTGATCCTCTCAGGCACCTTACACACAGACTCATTACAGCATTCAAACATATACGCAACACACAAATGTTACAGATCACCTAACCTGACAGCCTGTCATCTTAGAAGCTGCTGAAGAGGCTCTAAAAGAGTTTTAGCAGACAGCTTTTTGCCTGCGGCCCAATGCTAAAACTCAGCACATGAGCCCCGTGCGCGGTGTGCATCAGACAGCGGAGGATATTGGAAGTGTCTTTGGTGGATTATCAGCCTGTGAACGTGCAGATTGGGTTGAGGATAATCCACACGTTGATGTTTTTCTTCCTGGGGTGAACAGGAGCGACAGTTTATAATCAACGCTAAGTAGAAACACCAGCCTTCAAATCTCGGCTGAGGATTACATAGTTCCTTTTCTCGCAGCTGTCAGGAAGAAGATGCATTGTTTCAGCTGGGAGTCTGTAATCTTTAGTTTGAATTCCAAATTGCTAGATAGGTGCTTCTCGCGCTTGGGGTTTTATCATATTTCCAGGAATTTTATTAAATGTCCTTCTGAGCAAAATGCTCTCGCTCGGCACGGAACTGTCCATAGAGATGGCTCTGGCGGAGAGAAGGGAGAAAAGAGAGGGAGTTTTTCATTTTCTTTTCAAGTAAATGCCCGAGGCTTATCGCTGCCTCTCTGCACCAACTGCAGTTGGCCACAGAATCAGTGCTGATGAGATTAGCCTGAGTGTGATTGGCGCAGACTCCCAGCAGAGAGTGTTTGCGCTGAAGGTGGCGTAATATAGGTGGCAGCTTTTTCATCTGCCAGCCGTGGATTTGGAGAGAGAATGTGCTGAATTGGTGCCACACGGCAGTGCAGAGGTAATGCACAGCCATTAGTACTGTTTAATGGGCAAAGTGGCACGGTATCTGTCTTTGTTACATGGAGAAATAAGTAGAATTCCTCACTACATGCACAGTGAATGCTGAGTAAAACTTATTTTTTTTTTGTAGAAACAGCATTGCTAGTGCACATACACGAGCAAAGGCTCTTTGACATTGATTTCAGCATGCTCAATGTGATTTACAGAAGCGAGACATGTTGCTGGATCAGCTTTCTTTGTTGTTTCTGGAGCAACATTCCGAGCAACCAACCACAGTGCTATGATGTGAAGGCTTGGGGAATCCGGGAACTACAAAGCATCCAGGAACTTGTCCTGCTTGTGTAAATCACATCATCGAGTTTGTTTATCCAGACAGGAGTAATGAAATCAGCTATTTAGAATCCCAGGCCACTGTATGAACAATGTACTAATACAGTTGGGCCTCATTTTGCCTTCAGAACTGCCTTACTTCTTCATGACAAACACCCTAAAAATCCTGGGTTGCTGTAACTCAACGTTGGGTCAAATATATACAAAGCCAACAGTTGAGTTAAAAATGATTATTTAAACTTAATTGGAAAAATTTTATGCAATTTTAACCTAACTTGAGTTACAGCAACTCATTTATTAGAGTGTAGATAAGGTGCTGTAAACATTCCTCAAGGAGCCCAGAGAAATTCCCACGTTCTATTACACCACCACCAGCAGCAGCAGCAACAGATATATGCTTTCATTCTGTTTGCAGATTCTGCCTCTGCAATCTGCAAATATTGCAGACTCATCAGAACAGACAAACTTTTCCCAAACTTGTAATGCAAAAATGATATTTCCTATTCATAGCTGACATCCATTCTGTGCTCTTTTTCTGCTGCTGTAGCTCATCTACTTCAAGTTTTTGTGTCCAGAGATGCTCTTTTTTATACCTTGATTGTAACAAGTGGTTATTTGATTTCCTGGTGCCAGTCTGTTCATCAAAAAGGTATTTTCACCAACAGAACAGCTGCTCTCTGGATATTTTCTCTCTTTCAAACCCTTCCATATAATAATTCTCAATAATAATTCTAATAATAATAATAATTTTTAATAATATTTCTGACCACTGCCATATTTTTGTAGAAAAACATAAAGTCAGTTTCAAATCAAACCATTTCAAACAAGTAGTCATTTCGATATCTTACAAAAATGTTCAAAAGCACCTGTTCTATTTTATTTGATATTAGTGCATATATAAACAATTTTATAGTCATTAAACATAATAAGAGGGCATGTCCAAATCCACTTCTGCTATTTTAAGGATGAAAAATACGGTTTGCGCCGCGGCGCATGATCTTACAGGGTTGTGCTTATTCTCTTAATGAGTTATGGGTGTGTTTTGAGTATAACGTGCATTGAACCATTCAGAGTCTTGTCTCCCATTCCTCTTAAGAGTCAGGCATCACGCCATGGCCCATTTACTATTTACATGGTCGACTTTGTAAGTGGAAAAACTGAATGATTATCTAGCAAGAAAACAGCTTAACAGACCATCTGCAAAGGATAAAGTATGAGCCTCCTCCTCTCTGCCTCTTTACTTTCTCTTGACTTTACCTTTATTCTTTATTTTACTCCTATACTTTCGTGGATAAGAAAACTGTGGAAAATCACTCCACTGAAGACATCCATTAGCCTACATATTTAATTTAGCTTTTTAAGCGCAAAGGTTTGTTTTAAAACTATTTCTAAATTCAGTTCTAATTTAGACCAAACGAATAAATTAAGTTTGGTCAAAAAGAGTTATATCCAAACACACATCCTATTTTTATGCCCCATACGGTGATGCATTCGTCTCCAAAACCCGACAGCAAGACAAATCTAAACATGTTTTTATTAAAACAAATATAAATATGCATATAATAAATAATACTGCTAATAATAATAACATTATAATAAAAATGCTAATTGTCATGAATAAACTGAAAAAAGCCCCCCAGACATGAAGAAGGCATGGAGGCAGTGGTTTTTACAACTATGTAGTGAATAATAATTTTGCAACATTTTAATCCTTTATTTTTTTTGTCATAAGTAAAGATTTTTGTCTATTGCTGTACACCATGTGTGTATTAAGCGTTTGAACCTGCATAGGCGCATAACTAACACGCTCTGCGCTGGACTTTAAACCAGCTTATACTTGATCAATGGCACAGTCTATTTTAGTTTCTCAAAATAGCAACGCGACAACAATGCGCCTTAACACACCTCCTTTATAGAACGGAACACCCATGAGTCCACAAACTAGCACAAATGGTTTTGCTATTCAAACAATGTGGCACAAAACGTGAAAATTAGGGTTGCACTGCTCTAAAAATAGCAACAAATCGCACCAAATACGTCTTGCACCTTATTGCGCCTGGTGTATGATAGGGTGATAAGTGTGTTATCTTGTGTATCCTAAAGTTGCTAGGTGACCAAAGGAAATAGGTTTTTTAAAAAAACACTTAAATACACTAAAATAAATTGTCTATATTCACAAAAATTTTTTAAAAGGGGTGTACGCATTTATGCACTGTACAGTATATTGGAATCCAATCAAGTCTATCAGTCTGTCATAGGCAAAGTGTATGTTCACACTATACACACTTTTTCCCTGCACTCATATTTAAGTGTACAGGCATCATTTCAACTTGTTGTGTGTTTTCAAGCGCACATCCGCAAAACTTTTCAAGATGACACAAGGCCGCATTCATCACTCAAAGATTCTGTTTCCAGTTGACAGCTCTGGGAGAATAAAAAGTACACCGTGCCTCTCTTGGTCTCCCTGTTTTCCCCAGGAGGACTATAGTGTTAGCAGGCCATCCCCTCTCAGTGACAAAGACAAAGTAAAGAAAGCTGTTTCGTGGGCTTCAGGAAGATCCAGCGAAACGGACTGGCTGTTCCTCGGTTCAGTGCGGTATACGGGATGAGTGGGAGATTGAGGAAGCGGTGCTGCTCTCTCTCTGTAGACTGCCAGGATGAGTAGGCTCTTATTGTCTTCTGCCCTTGTCAAACGCCTGGAGCTCTCCAGGGTCTCCGCAGCCCAGCTGAGGCTCTATTCATCTCCACCTGCCACATCCCGATAAAGGTACAAGAGTGCACGGTGTTAAAAAAAGAAACCGAGTTCGAAAGAGAGAAGCGGGGAGGGAGATATGACTCATTTTGAAAGCATCAGAGGACCAGCTATACCTGAGGGGAAGAGCAGACAGATGGAACGGTGTTAGACAACTCGCACACATATATACGCAGACACAGGTGTGCAGTCTATTGCTTTTCAATGCTTCATTATGCAGCGAATATTCTCTCTGTTTCTTAGCGTCGCTCGTGTATGTGTGTGTGTGTGAAAGAGAGAGGCAATCCCACCTGTTTGTTGTGTCAGGTTCGAGACTGGGAGGCAGGCTGAGTAATGTTGCTCACCTGTGTTCAGTGGCTCAGGAGGTCCGGAGAGGCCTGTCACAATACGGCAGATTAAACCAGAGAAACTAGAGCATACAGAAGGACCTCACACACACACATGCTCTTGCTGTCGTATGCATATTGCGCAGGTGTTTCTGGTTAACTCGATGAAAAGGGTGACTGAACAGGGCTCTGGCCGATAGAACAGTCTGGTCCTGATAATTAGAAATTGCATTTGAAGTAATGTTAGAGCTTGATGGTGTTCTGTTTGGTGTTGGGATGGTTCATGTGTTTTGAAAGTTAAATGTTTAGATTGTGAAATGTGAAAATGACTATGATGGCCAATTAAATCAAAGGAGGTGCAGCTTTACTGTTCACAAATACCAGAGATGGGCTGTTTCTTAATTCCAATAATGCAGAGAACGGACTTGTGTTCTCATAGAGAGCGCTCTTGCAAAGTTACTTCGGAAGAATGAACTCGGAATACCACAAAAACACAGAACGCATCCTCTGAGAAACAAGATGCTGCATTCTTCCTGATGGTCACCTGACCTACACAGAAAATTATGTACACATTAAAGCATTTATACAATGATTTATTGTTATTTCCCTTTTCAATATATATATCAACATGCACGGAAGTAGGGCTGCACAATATATCGTTTCAGCATCGATATAGCAATGTGCGCATCCGCAATGATCACAAAGAAATGCAATGTCCAGTATGAGTTACAGCACACCAGGAGCTACAGACTTATATTTAATCACTGTATTTATATGGAATTTAAATTATTTATGCAAAAAATATTTCTTTCTTTGAATTTTTGTCTTGTTTCTAATTCAAATATCTACATTTCAAAGCAAAAACAAGATTGTTTCACTTATAATAATTATAATAATTATAATATAATAATAATTATAATAATTTCATGTAAAAACTTTTCATTTTCACTTATTTCTTCTGACGGTGAAAACTAAACAATAATACTTGGTCTAATATTTTTTTTTTGCATTGTGATTATTAAATATCTGTACATGAATACTGTTAAACTCCCCCCAAAAAACATCAAATAATGCTATTCAAACCATGTTCTGAAACTGTATTCATATCACAATATTTATTGCAGAAAAATAAAATATCACAACATTTGATTTTTCCAATATTGTGCAGCCCTACACAGAAGCCTATCTTACAAAGATACTTTGCACAATAAACCAGGACTTGGAAAGGCTACTGTGCTCACAAGTCTGCATTAGATGCATCCTTGCATATCAGAAACACATCCAGTTACTTTCACTCATTCACTGTTCTTGCGGTCTTGAGAAACTGAACTTTGGTGGTTGAGGATGACGTTATTTATAGTTTATAAGTGAATGTGACAATTTTTGCAACACACATTCACTGTGATGTAATAAAATACACACTTTAAAAAATTACAGACACTTTTTATTCTTTCTTTTTTTGTACTTTCTTTAAACAAAAACACCATCTATTGAAAATAATATGAAATGAAATAAAGCCATTTTTTCATTTGTCATCTGTAGTGGGTGAATGATATACTGTATGAATGAATAAGATTTTTTAAGCCTGTAAAATTTTAAAATATTACATTATAGTTTGTATTTTAATATATAAAATGTGTGTTGTAATAAAAATACAAATTTGTGTTAAAATAATATATGAAAAAAGTCAGTCATCTTATAAATAAAATAAAATTATTCATTAAAATTAATTTAGGCATCAAAATATTACAATTTAAATAGTTTTGCATTGTTATGACGTGTATTAATGTTTTTTAATAAGATGTGTTTTTTAATATAACGTTGATTCCCAAAACTTTTATATCAAACAAATAAATGTCAAATTATATCACTTATTTATTCTATTTTACTTACTGAAATTTGATGGATTCACATCAAATGATTATTCATAATAAATGATCAAGTCTGGTTTCAGTACTTAATTTATAACTTTAATTGGATGAGCCGCATTTGAAGGCATTGGAAAATTGCCAAAATATGAATACTCGTGACAGTGTGAACACACATCAACTGAATCCTGAATTAATATGGCAAGTTGCAATGTTGTTTGGCAACCAAAAACAAGCAACAGATATGTGTTAACACCATGAGCAAGCCGAAGAGGGTTTCACAACTGATCATTATAATCAACAAAGCCAGCTCAACTGAACAGAAAAGCAAACAATAGTTTTCTGCTCAGTGATTATTAAAATCATGTCACGCATATCCTGTTATTCTGCGGTATAAATGATACTCTATATCAGCATCTCTGTCTGTTGAGATGAAATTGCTCTACACTGCAATGTATCAATGATTAAATCTTTAATCGATGATTTAAGAAGATATAGACTAGAAAAAAGTCAAATTATCTGCCAGTGCAGTACTTGGTAAGGTTTCTTGAAATAATAAAACTTGGTAATGCTTTAGTTTAGGCCACAATTTACCGTATTAACAAACCAATAACTAACACTACTAGCTTAATAAGCTACTACAGTAATTAGCTGTTTATTAATAGAGAAAGACTTGAACCCAACACGACCAGAGAAGGACTTAAGAAAGACTAGTCAAACACGACTAGCAATTTTGCCACGTCAGAACTTGAAATGACCGACTACACCCCACTCCAAGCCTCGCAAGGACAAAGACCACCAACCAGCCACATGCTCAACAGAGGGAGTTTCTTCACATAACAAAGGAATGCAAGTCACACTACATTAGACTACATCTAAACTGGTATAAACTAAATGCAACCCTAAAGAGGCCTAAAGGGTTGAATTGTTTATTATTGGGTCGCTTGGTTTGGTTTTTACAAAATCTGAGGTTATCCATCATTACATTCCCTCAAACTCTTATTTTACTTTCTTTACTCTTCTCTACACATGTATGAATGTGTGTTTGTGTTAGGTGTAGTTTCTGTTAGATTAGTCAATAAAGTGTCATTTTGTATAAAGAAAGATGCCTGTGCATATTTATGAATCTAATGTCTTAAACTTCGATCTTGCTACCCTGCTTAAACAAAAATGGGCTTTTATTTTCATAGCAAAAGTCATAATTAAAGTCAACTGTCTGTTCGAACGATCGCTGGATGATTTTTTTGTTCGGATTTAAAAAGTCCATTCCTTTGAAAGCCCCGTTCAAGTGAATCTTCAGTTGCCTTTGAGTTAATTCGCTACAAATAAGTATTACAACACTTATTCCAAGCAGTGTATTTTGTCTAATTATATTAAAACTAGCTTGTTAAAAGTTTTTTGTTTAATGAATGCTGTTTCTGTTTTGTGTAAAAGGTATATTCTGTCCTAATCCTTTTGCTTACTGAAACAAAATATACTGGAAAGTATTTTGTCACTATAGCAGCAGAGTAATTGTAACTGACCATTTTTAATAGGCAAACTTATAGCAAGATATTACAGCTCAAATAAAGCACTAAAAATACAATGCTGGTCTTAAATTATGTTTTTGATTGTAGTTATTGTTAAATTTGCAGGTAAAATACCTAAGTTTATCTTTTACTAAGAAAAAAACATGAATAATCTTAAAACAATCATAATAATCTTACCCAATCTGATCTTGCATAAGAATTTATGCTTAAAACAAGATCCATAAGATTTTTTGGGCTAGAAATAAGATTGTAACTCTTGACTAGTTGATGCGTTTTTGCAGTGTATCCTTACAAAAATTAACCATGTTTATTTCTATATTAAAACTGTAGTTAATATGACTGTAGACACCATGTTTTTTTTTTTTTTTTTGGTGCATAAACTGCCATGATTTTACTATTGTAATATTGTAGTAATAATATAATAACACTGTAGGAACCATGCCTGTAGTATGCTTTTTTTAGTGCACCAAACATGGTTTTATCATTTATCATTGATTTTGTACCATACTATTGTTATATTAATATTGTAGTATTAATTCTGGAGTAACGTTATAGTAATCTAATTGTCAGGATTCTACCACTTCGGTCTTGTCATTTTTTGTTTTGGTGGCAGAGTCCAGACACTAGTTTCGTCCTGCCTTGTATGTTGTGCTCAGCTCGAGTTGTAAAAAATGTAAACCGTATTTGTAAAAAAGATTAATGTGCTTTTCAGTGGTGTAAAGTAACAAATACTCAAATTACTGTAATTGAGTAGTTTGTCTCAGAAATGGTAATTTACTAAGTAGATTTAAAAATATGTACTTTTACTTTCCCTTGAGTACATTTTTAGTGCAGTATTGGTACTTTTACTCCAATACGTTCCTTCAACCTGCAGTCACTAATTTATTTTTTCTTGTCTATGGGGATTAGAAAAATCAGTCCTGTGATTCCTGTCCAATCAAATCGCACATAGAAGGTAAACAGCATCATAATGAACTACCTCTAGACAAACTGTTTGGAACCATTAAAAGTGTCCAAGAAGATGTCCAAAATCTTTACATGCATACCCAGAGACTGTTTAGATGCATGCCACTGATGAGAAGATGACAGATGTTTACTGTATGATGACCTAAAGGGCCTTAAACGCCCAGCAGGCACAAGATGTAAACATGTAGTGAGATTGACGATGCACCCCAACATCGTGGACATTGCATTTTGTTTTAAAATGAAAATCGTGTTGATGTCAGAACTCAATGTCAGGTCAACGTCAATGTTCAACGTTCAACCTAAAATCAGCCAAATATCAACGTCTAATGGTGTTACAGCTTGACGTTGAGTGGACGTTACCACTATGACATCTAACAGATGTTGGATTTTGGTTGCCACACCTGACAAATAAATATCAGTATTTGATGCTAATATAACGTTGGTTTAAAATGTTGGCTCTGTTGTATTTTGGTCACATTCTAACACAACCTAAAACCAACCAAATTTCAACGTAATTTATCATTGTACATCATTTGACAAAATAACATTGTTCTTAGACGCAGGCTAGATGTTGAATTTTGGTAACCTGACATCATTACTAAAATCAAACCTAATAGTAACGTCTTATGAAGTTGTGTGCCTGCTGGGTAATAACTAAATGCACAACAGAATATTACGATTACACATCCACAAATTAGATTTAAATGCATCTGTCTACTTTTTACTCATACTGTACTTGTAATAATTACAATAGACACTTTTACTCTACTTGCACTACATTTTTAGGCAAGCAATGGTACTTTTACTTAAGTATGATTTTTCTGTACTCTTTCCACCACTAGTACGATTGTGAAAAGTTTACTCTTTTTCACAAAAAAAATAATTAACTCAGTTAAATCTACTTTAGTAAAATTATCATTTACTTTGTAGTTACTAGTATTTAACTTCAAATGTCATAGTAAATCTATAGTTCATTTTGTGGTTACTATAGTTTTATTACAAAAAAAAAAAAAACATACTGTATTACTGCAATAAAACCATGGTTAATTTTCAAAAGGATACCCTGGTGTCCAAATGATACATTTAACCATCACTTTTTGCTGGAAAATCTGCATTAGAGTTACATGATTGAACAAGGCAGCCATGATTTGCACTGAAGCCTGCAAAGATGACAGCTGTCTGCACGGCCCAATCCGAAGGGAGCAGATGAACCACAATGACTTTTCAAATTTGTGCTACAAAAAAAAAGTAGCAGACAGAAATCCTGCTCTTTGTAGGTTTGTTCCTGGTGAAATGTTACAAGGTGACACCTCCATGTCTGAGCTTCGCAAGGTGGACAGAGATGTTTCAGCCAATTAGGGAACAGCCTGCTCATGTCCCAGTGATAAAATGGCAAATCTGCTAATATCTACAGCGAGACCCGAGTTCACAGACTGCGTCAGCTGTCAGACCAGATTTCACACTAGCATTGCACCTGCGCTTGTATATGAATCACTGGTTAGTGTAATGACTGTGTGTGTGTGTGTGTGTTAAATGTGTTTGTAATGTGATAGAATGCTGCTTGATACTCAGGTCATATGTTGTTTTTTGCATAGCGTTACTCATTTCTTTGGCAAAGTAATATGTGGGACAGTGCGATCATAACTCAAGGCTTGATTTTCAGGAAAGTGTGTGTTGACTCAAGGTTGTGATATAATGTGGAAGTTGACAGAAACTAGAGAGGACATACTGTATATTAAGGCAGTATCTACCTGACTGGGAAAATGAGTAGGAGAGACAGATAGGGGCATTTTTAAGCAAGCGATTCAATAAAAAATTATGTACTGCAACTAGTAAAGTACATCTGGCTGATTGGCAACTGTTTTTGTAAGGGAAATCAAAAGGATGAGATGTGTTAGCTGTTCTATGACATGTAATATATGCTAATATATGATCAAGATAATGCTGGTTGGGTACTGCAATTCCAAAATATACTGCAAAGTAGTGGAATTGAATCTATATAGGCAATTTGAATCTCAATTTCAGTTACTTAAATTTCTGACATGATGCTGGTTAATTTCATAGCTTCTTCAAGTATGTCCTTGTTATTTTTGTCGTTACACCTTTTTACTTATAATTGTTTTGTTTTGTTTTTTGTTTTGTTTTGTTTTGTTTTGTTTTGTTTTGTTTTGTTTTGTTTTGTTTTGTTTTTTGTTTTGTTTTGTTTTGTTTTGTTTTGTTTTGTTTTGTTTTGTTTTTGTTTTGTTTTGTTTTGATTTGTTTTTTGTTTTGTTTTGTTTTGTTTTGTTTTGTTTTGTTTTTTGTTTTGTTTTGTTTTGATTTGTTTTTTGTTTTGTTTTGTTTTGTTTTGTTTTGTTTTGTTTTGTTTTGTTTTGTTTTGTTCCGGGGTCCGTTCTTCATACGTGGATTACTCAATTAGCTGAATTTGGTTATTGACGATTTGACACAATCCAGGATAGTTTTGTTCTTCAAAACTCATCCAAGAGTTGTTGTCATAGCAACAGGTCTTGAAGCTCAAACATGCTCCGGAGCAGGCTTATTTATTAGGATTAGATCGGGTCATTTCAAGAGAAGATAATACTGAAAACATGTACTGAATGCTAATATTTTCTTACAGTAGTAACCTATAAATCATACACTGGAGAAAATAGTAAAAGAGTTAATAACCAAAATAAAAGTACAGTCTGTCACAGGGGTGTTCTCTCCCTTAGGGGCTGAAGAGAACCTTTCTTAATATGGACTTTTTACACACAATTGCATACTATTTTAAGGTACCGACCCAGCTTTGGTACAATTTGTGGATAAAATAGACATGTCCAATATTCTTTTTCTTTTTTTTTTGGAATAATAATTTATGCAGTCATGCACACGTTTTGACAGCTGATATGCAAGTGATCCAATGCTTCGCAAAAATTGCAGACACCTTTACTGATATCAAAATGCTTGAAAAGGCCTACTTTAATAAAGAAAATCTAATCTAAAATGTACAACTAAATAAATTGCTAAATGAAAGTGTAAAGTGTACAGCGCACAAGTTATTGCGTATCATATTGAACAATTTTTTGTTCACATGGTTAATTGAATATTAATCAGATGATGTCATTACACTGCTGTGCCATCAGCCAATCGTTGCATTGCTGATCATGATTTTGAGGATCGATTGATCTGTCCTTTAACACACACGCAGCGACCTCAGATCAGTTTATCCAGACATTTTAATCTGATTCGCGAACTTGTTTGAAGAACCAAATTAGCCAGAGATCAGTTATCAAGATAAAGGATCCAAGATCTGCCAAATCATCTTAGATCATTGAGGTGAGGTACGAAGAACAAACCCCTGTTTTGTTTTGTTTTGTTTTGTTTTGTTTTGTTTTGTTTTGTTTTGTTTTGTTTTGTTTTGTTTTGTTTTGTTTTGTTTTGTTTTGTTTTGTTTTGTTTTGTTTTGTTTTGTTTTGTTTTGTTTCTCACAACATGGAACATTATAATCATGTGTTAGGTTAATAGGGTCGTTGTTTACTCTATGAAACCAGTCTGATAAAATACATATTCAACTCTCTGCAAGTGGTCAAAATATTTTAGAACCTGTTAACACCTATTTTGTAGCTTCGTCCACTTGTGGTTGGATTGATGAAATGCATCTTGATAGGTATAAACGGGTGATGCAGTGGCGCAGTAGGTAGTGCTGTCACCTCACAGCAAGAAGGTTGCCGGTTCGAACCTCGGCTGGGTCGGTTGGCGTTTCTGTGTGGAGTTTGGTTTCCCCCACAGTCCAAAGATAGGTAGGCTAAATTTTCCGTAGTGTATAAGTGTGGGTGAGTGTGAATGGATGTTGGGCATCCGCTGCATAAAACATGTGCTGAATGAGTTGGTGGTTCATTCCGCTGTGGCGACCCCGGAATAATAAAAGGACTAAGCCAAAAAGAAAATGAATGAATAAATAGGTGTAAACAGGGCATTTGATTTGCGTTTCCAACCACCAGACATATTACACTTGTCCAGTTGTCCAAATGAAATGTATCTCAACACTTGGAATCTCTCTCTCTCTCTTTGAAAGACTTTTGCACCTAGTATTTATTCATTCCAAGATAATGTTTAAAATGTCTCTGTCAATATGCAATTCACTGTGCAGTTTCTCGTATTGCTTGCCATATATTACTGTGACCCACTGAGATCCTTTACCACTGTCATTTAGATGCTTAAACCGGTTGTTAAACATTCTGAAAATGTACTTGACTTTTGATCATCATCTGATGAATTACAGCTGCCACGATCGATAGAAAACATCTTTTAAATGTTCCACCTGCTTCTAGGCGCTGTGCTAAATGTGCCAGGGAAATAGAGTTGTGTTTGTAAAACAATGTTTTGTGTAATGATCAAATTTACATAAAACTATGTATTTTATGTAAATTATATATATTTACATATAAAGTGTCCCTGTTCCGAAACAGTGACAAACACTTAAATACATTTTCAGTGCATTTATCATCTAGTAAAACATGATTATGGTTGGTAAGTGAGTAAGATGGAGGTTTTTATAATAACATGCATATCAGCGCAACCTTTTCCTAAAGAGAATGAGTGCAAATAAGAGTAGCATGGTCAACATAGCATGTTTTTTTCCTCCTCTTTATTTCTCACCCATTTGGTGTGATCCCACAAGGCTAGCACCAATAAACACATCCAGTTTTATCTTTTTACAGAGGGTTAACCATGAAAAAGAGAACTAATGAAAACCTTATGCTGTGTGCAGTTCACGGATTTTTATTGTCTTTGAAATGCCTTGCACACCGGCCTTAGTTTCCACTATAGTGCCTTTATATCTCTCATATAGGCTCTTTACCCTGCACGTATTGATGGGATTCCTTTAGGGTCTATTAACATGAGGTTTTTTAGTAGCAACATAAAACCCTTTGAGGTCTGTTATCTCAGTCGGTGAATCTAAGAACATTTGAGATGCAGATATCAAAGGAACAAGCACTATACGAGATGCAAGATGCTGCATTACTTGTTAACATTGTGAATAGTAACCACTGCTGAAAGCTTATAAAAGTATCTTAATGGGCTTTTTTTCACATTGTAGTGAAAGGACACGTACATCAATAATATGCTAAAGGGTCTCTCTTTACACATCACATGCAGACAAAGCTCTGTTCTTCCACATTGATTAACCCGTCAGTGTTTGATCATTAGCACACAACAGAATTGATTTAATTGATTGGAGGTCGGAGGTCAATTAAGAGCATCTCTTCACCTTAAATTCTCATTAATCCCAACACAACTCAGGGTTAAAGTGCATGTTTGTTATTTGCAGTCCATGCCGCTGGAGCAACGGGAGCATTTCATTTACTCTACTACTGCAGAAAAGGAAGGTTTTATATGAAATGTTTCAGATTTTCTGCCAAACAAGAGTTGTTTTGACACTTTAAAATATATTTTCCATTGGTTGGGTAAAATAGTCTTTTGTTCTTCCTTATCTGTCAATTATTCATGAGGCAGATGTTTCATTGAAATTCAAAATTATCTTCTGAAGGGCGAAATCTAAGGCATCATGAATATGAGAATATCCAAAACTAATTATGAGCAGAGCGTTTAGACTTCCTCATCAACATTAGCGGCAAATGCTTTAATGTGCCTTATCAATCATATCAGTCATGGAATGGGTTTATACCATAAACATTTCATTCTGTCAAAGACATCATCATGTTTTCAGGCTGTAAAAAATATCAATAAAGGAAGAGAGAGGGAGAGAGCTGTGCTTTCTGAAATGCCTGTTAATTAAAAAAAGAGGCTGACCTGGTGTTTTTAAGAAGCATAAAATGCAGCATATTTCTGTCAGACTTTAATTAGATTTGTGGAAACCTAGATGGCAAGGGTGAGATTAATTATTTTAAATAAAGTTTTGTGCATAATTACATAGTTTACTACCAAAAACAAAAAGTCATTCTCACCCATGTTTCAAACTTCTAGGAAATGTGGGTTGAGGGTTAGAAAATGACCATGCGTTATATACTGTATCTTGGCTTATGTACTTGTATGATGGTTTATATGATAACCTAAAGCACTACTGAAAAAAATGACTATAGATTGATTCAGATTTTAATGCTTTTGGTGTGGTATGCCAAATTGTTTAGTGTTTACTCTTGTGCTTTTCACTTCTGTCACTTCTGTAAAGTTCTGTAAACTGGTGAATGATGCATTTCATGATCATCCACTTATTCACTGTTGTGCTTATTTGCATACAGTAGTTTTTCAATGTAAACTTGCACTAGATGGGCAATTTCGCCATTCTTTGTAAACTTATAATTTTAGAACATCTTGAGACATGTTTTCAGTGTTGTTGTTTTTTTCAGTGGCCTGTGTCTTGTGTTTTAAAATGCAACAACAATTATAGCTGCAAACAGCGATGAAAAGGACCTCGCACTCGGGCTCACCGCCGCCCGGTGGCCTTAGGATGACAGAACAGTGGACAATAATCATTTAAGCTGATAAATATTTTAAAAATCTGATAAAATCACAGATTTATACCAAACTTTTTTCTGTTAGCATGTGTCGCTATAACTGTGACTCAATATTGGCAGGTAGATGTCTTCAGGAGAGGAATCTCATCGAACCTGTGAATTTTCAGGCAGTTTGGACATTGTGTGGCTGAGTTATAAGTACTTCCCCCTCCATGGCAATACACTGAACTTTATCAGTCTGCCATGGACACGCCCTTTGACGAAAACTCTAGATCTTCAGAATTTAATATTACAAAGGCCTTTTGATTATACTGACAAAACTTGGCTTCAATCTTATAAAATGTCTAGAAAAAAAATGTTATACTGTTAAAAATGTCATTTTATGTTGCCAGCAGGTAGCGCTATAACTGTAACTGGATATTGGCATGTAATCACGTTCAGGTCAGGACTATTATAACCTTTGTGGATTTTTAGGCAGATCAGACAATGCATGCCTGAGTTATAACAAATAAAAGTTTCCACCACTTCTGCCGCGTCTGTAAAGTTTTGTGAGATTTTAAGCATGTTTAGACCCTCAAAAATTTGATTAATTTTAGAGAAGAAGACAAAGAAGAAGAAAAAGAATAAACTGAACAATTTCAATAGGGCCTACGCACCATAGGTGCTCTGTCTCTAATTAGAAGGCAGCATCTTTTTGTAGGCATCCATTAGATACTTGCGTACTAAGGGTGTGATGAGATATTGTGTGACGAGATCTTGCAAGATTAAATAGCGACGAGATTTCTTGTCGAGGTAAAAAATTGTCTCGTGAGTTATGAGAAGCCAGTCAGTAGAGTATAGCAAAATATTTTGCTGTGTTTGCATGTCCTTTACTGCATAGAATTCATTAAAATTTAAGTAAAATAACATTTATTACAAGTTGATTTCAAAAAGCATGTTAATTGTTTCGCATTTTGTGATCTTTTATTTCTTTTGGTTGAATAAAAATATTTTTTCCATTCATATTGGCAAGTATTTTGCTAATATTTAAAATGATATAAAAAGACTATTTTCCATTCATATTTATTAGCAAAATGTTTTGCAGTTTGCATGTCATTTACTGCATAGAATTCATTATTAAAATGGCGTTCATTTCATAAATCAAGTTGATTTGAAAAAACACCTAGTTTTGCATTTTGTGATATTTTTTAGTTGATTAAAAGATTGTTTTCCATTTTTGCTTTCGGTTTCTCAATCAGAATCGGAAGTTACCTCTCGATCAGGATTTGAATATATATGTATACATATAGAATTTATGTCGCGGCACCCAGCCATGACTCAGGACACTGTTCATTTCTCTGCCGCACAACAGAGCGCCATCTGATTAGTTCCATGTTAAATATCATGCGAATGTCTGCATCTGGTTCGTGATACTTTTAACTGTCATGTGCATGGCGCCGAGCGGCGCTTCCGGTGTGCGACCTGCTTTAGACTCAGACTCGAGGACAAAAAAACTTAATTGGGATATCCCTATTGCGTACTATAACAGTTTAGAAATATAACAGTAAATAATTTGAGGAAAAGGAAAATCATCATTTACGTTTTATCATTCTCTCTCTGTGTTCCTTTTATCTCTTATTTACAGCATTTTTTGATTCACATGTATATTAATTTGTGATGCTGCCACAGAATTAATCTCAACTATTTTGCTTAGAACCTCTTTTTAAAATACCGAAAAGAAATCAGCAAATGTATTTATGAATGAGAAAGTATTTGCTGAATTAGGTTAGAATTCAGATTTCTCTTTTTTTTCTGAAAAATGAAATGTTATCTTGCTTCGCCACCATATCAGTGTTGTTGTTTTTGGAAGGTGGAGTTTTTTTTTTTATGTGAGTGTACACTGACATTTTTGCGGTTCCAGTGGTGTGTGTATGCTCTGAAAACTCTCTTCTGTGCAGCTCCCTTGAAGCAGGCATCATTAGTGTGTTTTGCTGTGTAAAGTCAGTGGGCTCTGTTGGGAGTTAGCTTGCTAACTTCTCACAGATACGCATTTTTTTTCCCTGTCAGTGCTTGTCACCATGCAGCAGAGGGGAACTGTCCTCCTCCTGGCACTCTTTTCACACCCACAACAAAAATCTTGATATGGTGTGTGTGCAACCATGTGTTCATAAAAATCATTCTACAGTTTGGCTAATGGACCATTTTCACAAGACTGTTATGACACGTTTAACGGTCATCCTAATCTTAAATCCTTAAAAGTTTTAATATTTTGATTTTAAAAAATGTATGAACATTTATATGCATTTATGAATGTAATAGATCTACTTTGTGTCAAATTACAATAAATAAATTACCACTCAAGGGAGGTGTTTCAGATGCAGCGTCTATGGGGCATGACAATAAATTTGACATTATTCTCTCCTCTGGCTGCCGTCTTCAGTCTCACACAATTTTTGAAAGTCTTCATAACACCATCGTGTTTTTTTTCTGTTATTATTTCAGTAAAATAATTATTTGTTGTACTCTCTCATTGACTGCACTCTAAGTATACTCAACCATGATGCCTTCCGCTACTAAGAAACCTGGAAATGAGAAAAGGGTTTATACTAAATAAATAAATTCCTTACTCTTATGTGTAAATGTCTTTTATTACCAGATGAAATTATACACCTACAGTATGTACATGCAGTATGGAGGAAATACAGTGGTCTTGAAGGGGAAAGAAGTACGGGATACAGTGTTTGTTACATTTTCATTGCCTCACATGAGTCAAGACAAATATGGCTTTCTGTTTTATTTCCCTGCTGAATGAAGTCAAAGGGGTTTGGCTGTGTTCATGTGACTTTCCATTCATGTCTACAGAACAAATTCTGGCACCGCTGACACTTTTATTGTTTTGTGATTGTATTTTGGCTTTGCTGATTTTCTGTTTACTTTGTTTCGATTTTTTTTTTCTCCTCTGCCCTAAAGGGATATTGTGATAAATAGACAGGCATCCATCGGTGAGGTTTATGCCTTTTCAAAGGAGCCTTTTATGTGGAAAACTGATGGACTGCACAGTCTCTGTTCACAGAAGAATTAGAAAGAGGTGTTTTTTTCTTAAAGGGACTATTTGTTTTTGATTGTTTTCTCCCAATTGTACGCTAGGTTAGACCTTGATTCTTTTGTTTATTTTTTCTCCTGATGTAAAATTCATTAGGTTCTTTATATAGAAAAACAATTTTTTCATGGGAAGCGTTAGGTTTCCAGAACTTCTCATCTGTCCATTTTGTCTTACAGAGGCTGAAAGAGTTGAAGCAGAGAGAATTTGCACGGAACGTTTCCTCCAAGTCTTGGAAAGATGAAAAAAAGCAGAAACGAGCTCTGAAACGACTGCATCAGCTTGCACAACTCAAACAGCAAAAAGACAGGTAAATCGTTGTGCACTTTTAATTCTGTGTGTGGTAAATGTATTATTAATATAATGCATGCACTATTGATTTGATTTAAAGAGACCTTTCAACAATGGTGCACTGTCTGATTACAACATTCTGTCTTCTGTTCTTGCCAGCAGTGATGACAAGAAAAGTCCAAAATTAAGGTCTACAAACAAGGCTAAGGATCAAGTTAAAATCCCATCCGCTGGCAGTAGCAAGGTTGACAGAAAACCAACTGCATCATTGGTCCAAAATTCAACCCCTATCTCCACAAACCTCTCATTGAAGGGCTTGTCCTCCAATCGTATTCCCACACTTCAGCAGGCATGTCACGAAAAACATCCCTTACTGACAAAACCCTCTGCAGGACACCGGAGCCCCAGAGCAGGGGTTTCATTCTGTTTCTCCAGGCGAGCTCAACTGAAGCTTGACTCCTGTGCCTCTGTGTTTAGCGATGGACTTGATGAGGCTAGTGACTATCAAGAGCTTCAGCGCCACAGGCACAGGCTTGCCCTGGAGGCCCTCTGGTCCTGCTCGAGCTCACCCAGAACCCCAAGTAATGATGACCATGATTTGTCCCATGATCCTCCTACCCTGGACTGGGTGGATGGAGACTCTCAAACACTGCAAATGGAAGCACAAGAGAAACATGTGGAGAGTGATGAATTTGAGGCAAACTACAGCACAAGCGAGCCAGAAAAGCTGGGGTGTCCTGACACACAGAGTCCTGGAGCAGACTGGAAGCCAGCTGGTTCAGAAGACAGATTGCTTGATGGGGGGCAGAGACCGAGGGCAGAGGGGGCTTATGGGGGATCAGAGGAGAGAGAATGCCTCAAGTGCCCCAGCCTTACTGTTTACACAGATGGACAGGGCACTATGGCCCAAAGCCAACTCCAAATACAGAAAGACTCAAACCACCATACACAGAAAAGCAGTGAAGAGGCTATTATGCAAAATGAGAGAGACTGTGAGCCAGAAAAAGAGACAGAGGAATATAAAATACAAAGAGTTTGCGAAGATGAAAATACAGGTTCTTTTCTTAATGTACTCCGCAAGGATGGAAATGTGACAAAATGGCCATTTGAGCTGGTTCAATTTACTTCTGAGGAGCCACGTGTATCTTTCAGCTGTAACCCTCTCTGCTGCTATTTTAAACACAAGAAGGGCAAACACAAAAGCACAAAGGCTGAGGAGGTAAATCTTGATGCTGTTGACAAGCTCACAGACCAGAATGACAGAGCTGGGCCACAAACACAGAATGTTCCAGGAGATAAATTAGGCATTTTAAAACCAAAGAAACCCAAACACAGGAGAAAGGAGAAAAGACGTAGGTGTAAATTAGATGCTGTCAGGATCCGGCAAGCAGGCTGCGCATTCAAAACCTGCTCACAGACAGAAGCTGGAGGACACTTTGAATTCCAAAGCACTCCAACCGACACGTCACAAAACAAGCAAGTGTGCACAGAGAGGAGGCACAAGCTGGGGAAAAGGAAAAGATCAGTGAGAGATGAGACTTCAAATGAAAGTGACACCCCAGAGCACAGCCTCAAAAGCATTGTTGTAAGCTCGCTTTCCGCCCCGGCACGTAAAAAAAAGAAATGTCAAACGATGAGGGGGCTTGTGTCTGCGCTACGCTTGGTAAGGCGGAGGCCTTTGCCATATTCTGCTCACAACTCAACAGGAAGAAAGGATAATTATCGCTGGTATGACAATGCCTACGAGTCAAAGAGGGATGCTGCCTCAACACCCACTAGTGACAAATCTGGGTCATGGGGTGGCCTGTCAGACCTGACCTCAGATGGAGAGTGGCCTGTGTACCACATGGGAAGATGCTCCACCTCCCCAAGATCAAACTATCTATACCCTTTGAGAAGGGAGAACAGTCAGCCCAGGTCTTACATTAGAGGTCCCTCATACAATGTTCCTCACTACAGTTATAGTCCATGTAGAGATTTTGAACATACAGGAGAAAGTTGGGATTACACAGACACCTACATCTACAATAAGCAAAGATATTCAACCATTTGTAACAGCCCAGATCAGCATGAGAGGTACGGCATGAGAAGGCACAAACCATTTTTTGAGGACCATAAACACAGAGAGCACAGAATTCAAAATACAGGCAGAAAGTTGTTTTACAGAGTCTATGACAGCCCTGAACCTCAGGAGGATGACAGGGACTGGTGGTACAATGACAGACTTAGTCCTGTAGGTAGGAGGTATCAGGAAAGAGAAGAATTTCAGTGGTCAAGTCCAGAAAGAAGTGAAGACAGGTGGTATAACAAGCCAATTCCCATTCGTAGCCCCAGTTCCTCTAGTAGCACTAGCATCTCAGATCTTAGTGGAGATTGGTCATCTAATTCCCAAATTAGACCATCACCTACAAGACAGAGCCAGAAACATTCTGAATTGCCTTCTGAGAGATTGGTCAAGACCAAATCCTCCCTTTCTCCTCTTAGAAAGAGAAGCCATTCACCACCATTTCCCACAAGTAAGCATGCCACTCAGCCTAATTCCTTACACGTAGGTGTAGTGAAAGAAGATGTTACACACAAGATTAACACAATGGCAACAGATCCGTTGGTTGAAAAGGATCCTAAAGTAAAAAAAGCAAATTTCACACTCTCACTTCCACTAATTGGCAAATTACCATCCATTAAGAATGGGGCAAGAAAAAGAGGCATTAATAAAGAGGCAGGTGCTAGTATTAGTAGCCAGGTTCAAACACCCTCAACTCTCCTATCAAAACCACAAGTTATGCCTCACATTGACATTAAGACTTCAGATTGCTTTCAACACAGAGATAGCCAAAATCCCAGTGTGTCCCATACTTGTCTTGAAACTACCAATGAGAATAGATCAAAAGAATTCTGTGCTACTTTAGCTTTGGATCCAAACAATATTCAGAAGCAAACCATCAGAGGCCAAGTGGACCATGCGGAAATTGCAGGGATTCACTGTACAAAACGAACCACTCCTCCCCTTTCTGAGCAACCAATCACCTTCACTGATGATGAAATTGAGAAGTACAGATTGCTTCAACTCCAGGCCCAGCAGCACATGCAGCAGCAGCACCTTCAAGAGCAAGCATCTGTGGAGATGACTTGTTTACCCGTACCAGCTCCAAAGCCACTCAACCAGACTGCACTTTCAGCCTGTATGCCATTCAGCATACTTCAGCCATCCTCTCCAGCCTCCTCTATCATTCCTCACCCTTCCCCTGTTGCCCTCTTGCCTACCATTCATCCCTCTCTTTCTCAGCCCCATTTTGCCCCTACAATTCCTGCTGCCTTCTTTCTGTGCCGCCTGCAACTGTGTTGGCAGCTCAGCCACTCCAACTGATCCCAGCCTCATCCCTCCATCCAGTTCACCCTCACCATCATGTCCCTGGGTTGACTCTCCACCCCCTGCCTCCCACTTCTCTGCTCCCCGCAATGCTCAGTCCAATGCCCATGGCTGCTGCCACTGCCGCTGCTGCAGCCGTCGCTGCTGCCAGTACCCTGCAGATCCACCCCCTACTACACCCTCTGTTCCACAGCCAAGACCTTCAGCGCCACCCTGGACCAACCAGTTAGCTCTGGTCAGAATTATAAGGGAAATTTGAATAAACAAAAAGAGTATAGTTCTGACATAAATTTTTTTACAAGATGATTGCAAATGTGCTGTGAACTTTCTGAGGTTTAGGTTCTCTCAGCCAAAGGTCCTGTTCAGTTGTGATTTATTTTTGTTTTATTTGTTACATCGTTGACTCAAAGATAAAGGGACATTTTACATTTTATTATTATTTACCATTCTTCGTATATGTGTCCTCTCCCTGAACACACAGATGAACCTCTCCTGCCTCAGTGCACTGTGATTTATCAGAAGTTAAGCCCATTCAGCGGTTGGCTGAAATTTAGTCAAATTAGAGCGTTAATGCCTTTTTTAATTAGTGATAACTATAATTAGCATAATTTTACAGTTATGTTACTCAGCAAGAATTCAAAGGGTTTTATTTATAAAGAACTAGGGGAATTTTCCTTGAACAGTCTTAAACTAAGCTAAATGTACATGAAAATTTCAAATTTGAAGAGAGATGAAAATGTTTTTAGAATATGCAAATTGCCATTATTTGATGCAGAAATACAGCATGTGATTGAGCTATTGTATCTCCTAATGGATTTAGCAGTGTCCACCACTTTGGGTGCAGACATCTCATTTTAATGATTTTTTTTTTCTGTGTTGTTTCGTAGGGTAGAGTGAGTTTGGACTTGCCCAGCTTTAGTGTGGACATGCAATAATGTTTTTTCAATCTATTTAAAGTGTAAAATATTGAACTGTATTTATGTATTCATACTTTGTAATGTAAGTAATAACAAATAACATGCACTTGATTGTTCGTACATGTTTAAGATGCTTTTTATTCACTTTATTTTTGGTAGAGTCAAACATACTTTCATCTGTAAGATAATGCCATGGGAATAATAATAAATTAAATGTCATTCCAAGAAATGGCAGTTTTGTCATTAGTGTTTTTAAGGTCTAGATTTTGACTTTAGGCTTTTGCAGCTTGAGACTTTTACACTTTTCGAAGACAAGGAGCAGCGATTGGCATTTTGCCTGGAGGTGGATTGTGGCTGAATTGGCATTTACCCACCTCTAAAAAAGCCCCTCAAGAAAATGGCATAATACACGTCACATTCAGTGAATGTTAACACACCTTTGTTTCAAATGAACACTGCTTCACCGCTCAGATCTGAGGGACTGGGAGTTTGTGGTAATGATGCTTCTCATTGCCAGCAGTGGCCCAATAACACAACTGCACTTTTGCACTAATTAACTCTCTGTGGTATGAGTCGTCTGCTCTGGCAAACAGCAGCTCTACTCTGCAGTACTAAACGGATTGGTGATTCATATCTCCACTTTCTTATTCAAACTGTGTTGATCCTGCCCTTTAATAAACCCTGCACACTAAAGGCAATGCTGTGTCCTGCTGGATAGGCCTTTACTGAAAATGCAATAATGTAAAAAGATTATGCAAAACTTACAAGATGACATTTGATGTAGCATTTAGTTCCATTGTGAGTCACACAAAATATAATGTAGTTTTCTTTTGGAGTGCACTTCATGTTGGAAACGCTGAATGATGACAAAAGATGCCAATGATGGTCTAGGTATGGTTATAGAGCACAAAGTGTCCTACACAATACCCTTCACGTCGTCAGAAAACACATTTCTAAAGTGACTGGAAAGGACAGATGTGAATATAAAAATTGCATAGGATAAAGTGATGGACTGGTCACATTTCTCCAGCCATCACTTTTGACTGAGCCTGCATGGTTTGTTCCTTATTGGATTAGAGGTGAGTTGGCTCCCTCCTACTGATTTTCAGAGACTCAAAATTGATTTTTTGACAACTTCGACCATGCAGATATCCGGTAAGCAGGACTACCTTTGGGGAGAGCCATAAGGGGAAGCAGTGTGTGGAACGATTGCCCTCTCATGCCCCAAATACAGCCTCTCTGCTGGCAGACCTGCTGCCGCGTGCGCATACACCACAGGACAGCAGATCAAACAGACTGTATGAAATAGAAAGCAAGGATAATTAGCAGATGTTACAGAATAAGCTCACTCCTCAGCTATGATCACCATACAACAAGCCAAACGTACTGATTAATACACTCAAAAGAAAGAAACATAATGAATGAGGCGTAATGAAACATGAAAGATGAATTGTACTGATTAGAAATGTTGTGAAAAACAAGAATCGACATTACAAGCTTTAAGCATTTGCATTAAGGTGGGGTATATTTGATGTAAGCCACACCATATACAAGTTCTTCTGATATAGCCACAGAAATCCATATTACACATAACTAAGCCTTGGAGCCAAATATAATCACAGAAGGTTATGTAATGTAAAAGTTTCTACAGCCAAACTTTTCCCTCATTATTAATTTCTTCTACAGTAACTATGAGACATACAGTAAGACAGAAGAACACTACGTGCGGCACTAGGAGACTAGTGCCCTGCCAGCCTCTTATTTAATATGCCACTGAAGTAGGGAGCCACTGTTTTCTGCTCAGTGCCTGTAGGGGCCTCTCAGAGTCTGTTTAGCATGTTTCAAAACTGCAGGACATCACAATCTCTGCTGCTAAATGCCTAGTGTGGTGCAGACAGTGTACATATCATCCTTGTTCATTCTTCCGTTCTTAGTTTGCACCCTCTGGTAATAGTTTCTCTATGACACCAGCCACCACAATCACTGAGAAAAATCATCTATTCGGAGCAGCGTTACACTCTCTTACCAATGCCTTTTTTTATTTTGAGTTATTCATATGATTCATTTATTTATTGTGATAATGTCTAGACATTTCCCTCCACATGTCCAGGGAGATGAGATGGAAAGACCAATGAAGCAGGATTTAGAGGAGTAACAAGTAAATTGTGTTCTGTGCGGTAATCACTCACGTTGTAATTGTGCACTGAGGGTGGGAATGATTTCAGTGCGAATGAATTGCACATGCTGGTAGTGTTGTTTATTGGCATGTGATGTCTGCAGTGTGTGGTTCTGATTGCTAGTTTGTGGAGGATGCACTATACTGCAATCTGACAACCAAGTGTGCCAAGTGACATCCTTCATGAATTTCGGCACATTTAGCACCTGGTTAAATTGGTTAAATGTGTCCTATTATGCCCTTTTCACAACATGTACTGTAATATACATCCTAATTCCCCAGGGTGTGACTGAAATTTCTGTTCTATAAATTTCCTCTGTTTCCATAAATGTCTCTTTAAATGCAAATAAGCTGTTGCTCCCCATCCCCCTTCCAGAAGAGGGTAGTGCATGCAGCATGTGCCTCAGTTACTCCAGCAACAACAAACTGCATCTGCATATGTCCTAAAAGGATAGTTCATCAAAAATGAAAATGTACACATTATTTACTCATCTTCTTTGCTTCATAGTGTGCGAACAGAAAAAAATAAAATGGCACCCTTATACCACACCTAGCATGATAATTATGGGACAATATGTGAGAAGAGAACCAGATAATTACCAAAACAGATTGAGATTTAAGGAGCCCCTATTATGGGTTTTAGAAAATGACCTTCAAAAATGCAGTTGGTAACACAGCTCTAAGTGAAGTGAAATATCCAGCTAAGGCTTGAATCTGAAAGTGTGCCATGTTTAAAACTATTAATTTATCTATAAAAGAGTCGACTAAGATTGGTTCAAATGAATCGTCTTGGTAACGAATCTTTAGCCGTGTCGGCATGACGTCGATACGGAACTCAAGCCCCGCCAGTTTGTTGCGCGCACAGACCCGGGAACATTGAAACGCTCGGCCCCACCCACAAACACTGTAGCAGATCCTGGTTGAATCATGTCACAAAGTGCGAATAAATGGTTATGTATTTAATTTCGTTTTGTTCCTTGTAACCGCTCCACATGGCTTGCACTGTATCTGGTTAACTTTTTATATTCTCATATCACATCTAAAACCATGTTGAAAACACGGTGCGTGCCACTTTGTTTACGGATTTAAATGCGTTCGTCAGCTCGCGATCCACTGCTGTTTGTCGTTCAGCTGTTTTCACACACATATGACGATCAGGTTTCAAAATAGTTCAGCTTTTGCCACTGTGTGGATTAATACTGAATATGTGTCATGGTTAAGAATAGGGCAATATGCTGGTGTTAAACTGCATTGCTTTAATACATTCCTGCATTGGGCTCACACATACACTCTGCACTCTGACTACTTCAAAATTGTTGATAAGCTTTCTCTTTGTCTCACACTGAACACAGTCGACTAATCACAAAAGACTGGGTCATCGGACCAATCAGCTCAGATTAGCATCGCGCTAAGCAGGTGTTGGGAAAAAATTAATCACTGGACGAATCATATGGGAGTCGTTGGGATAATTAACAGCATAAAAATTCCCATAATGCATTGTGAGTTCATTTGGCGAAAAAAAATCCGACCACAACATGGCATAATCTTATTGGTGTAAGTTTCAAAATAAAATATTTTTAATTCAATTGACATTTGCATGTCAGAAAGTCTTTGTTTCATTACTAACAGACAGAACTGTTAAATAACTATCATAGGGTCTGACCAAGAAGTTGAATAGCTAATCCTTCTGAGGGGTTCATCAAACAGCAAAGTACAAACAAACAGCATTCCTTACAATGGACTAAAGCAGAGAATAGTGAATGAGGGTATAGGGGCAATTTCGGAGACAGCATTATGTAACTGCCTCTTTGATAAGTTTGCACTAACGAGCAGTTGGACAGGTGTACCTAATAAAGTCGCTGGTGAGTGTATGTTAGCAAAGGTTATACTAAAGCATCATGACACAAGTATAGCGTGCAGTGCTGAACAGACAAAAGTATCTATACCTTTGTAAGATTATGATCGAATGACTGACAACATGTAATGTTTTGATGATGTTTTTGAAAGTCTCAGCGGTTTCAAACAACATAAAGCTGAGTAATTAATAACAGAATCTTAATTTTAGGGTAAACTAACCATTTAAATCCAGTCAAAACCCATGATTCTCATCCAAACAGCCAATGATGAAGAGATTCTACAGCCACTGTGTCTGTAATCATCATCTGTGCCAGCGAAATTAAAGTTAGATCAGCCAGAGCCTGTTTTTGATCCAGCTTTAAATGGCTTCACCCACCTGTGGAGCAGCACTCATCTGATTATTTCTCTTTTCCTTTATGTAAACTCTCTTTCTTCTGGCTCCCCCTTAATCATCCCTCAGGTGCTTGACTGAGCCAGTAACAAAGAGTGAAATAGGCATGTGTGTGTGCGTGTGTGTGTGTGTGTGTTCATGTGTGCTTGTCTTGTATTTCTGCTCCAATCCCCTTGATTTGTAGTCTCTTCCCTTTCACTTCAAATACAATCCTTGGCTCTATTGGGCCAAAACTAATTTAATATTGATTCATGTTGTGCATGTCAGTCTGAGCAAGCAAACTTTGTTTATTTTTGATGCAAGGTCTGACCTCAGAAATTACATGTATGTTTTTATTTAAAGATGTTCATATAATACACACGTTTGATTTTTCTTCTTCTTCACTATACCCCCTCTATCCCTCTCTCTCTCTACCTCTGTCTTTTTTTTCCGCCAGGGAAACATTAAATGAAATTGTATACTTTTGAAAAGCTTAATTTGATTGCCTCCTACAAAGTGAACGCTGCAGTCAACAGTCATTTCTAGATTTTCAAAAGACGGTTAATTGATAGAGAGTTAGCGGTGTGATTTCACTCCAGCACTTTCATGCACTGCCTCTTTTTATGTTTTACTCTCATTCCCATATACTCATATATTTAGTCTGCTGTCTAAAATTATAATGGCTTTCAATTTAAATGTAGCTCTATATATATAAGCAAGGTTTTTGCTTAAATGTTGGCATGAATTAAATACAATAATAATGAAATATATATGAATATCTATTGTACAGTGTATTATAGTTGTTTTTTGTAATATTATTATGTGGATTTTAGTTTTTTATGTTAATTTAACAGAAAATTTGACTTGGTAACACTTTACACTTGTCATGCTTTTGACAACCGCCATTCATGTCACTTGCTCAGTTGTCATTTTAAAATGCAAAGGTAACATTGTTATTAATATTAAATATAATGACATTATAATACAATTATCTGACATAGTAATGACACATTAAATGAGAAATTTTGATGACAAATTCATTTTGTTCCACTAAAAAAAGTAATCTGAATATATATAATATAATATATAATATCCATGAGACAAATATAATGGCTTCATATCAATCCTGTTATGTCTTAGTCCCTTTTTTCAGGGCTCACCACAGCGGAATGAACCGCCAACATATCCAGCATATGTTTCACACAACGCATGCCTTTCCAGCTGCAATCCAGTACTGGGAAACATCCATACACACTCGCACACATACACTATGGCTTTTTGGACTGTGTGAGAAACTGGAACACCCTGAGGAAACCCTCGAAAACATGGGGATGCAAACTCCACACAGAAATGCCAACTGATCCAGCCAGGACTCAAACCAGCAACCTTCTTGCTGTGAGGCAACCGTGCTAACCACTGAACCACCGTGTCACCATGTTTATGATTGATAATGTCAAATTTGTCATAACAAAGATGTCTCAAACAATGACATTTACATTTAAAATGACATAAATGGCATAACTAATGACCTTTGATGACAGTTGTATAAAGTATGCATAAAGTATTCTTCATACTGTATAAATGTCATATCATAGTTGTAAAGGTGTTATGACAGCCTTACGAACACCCTTCATGTAAAATGGATGATATCCATGTCATTTATTGGCTTTAGTTTTAGTTATCTAGAATAAAACTGCTGTGAGGTCATCTGTAACAGTTATGAAATAAGAATTATATTACAAATGCAAGAACATTATTCAGAGAACATTATTCAGTCAGACTCTAGATAATAATGTGTCCTATTTTATGGACTTTTTATGTCCTTTTGTTTCCTGGGTTTTCTCTTTATTTTTGTTGGTAAAATACTTTTAATGGCTACTAAGAGCTCAAACTTAGAAGTTTAAACATGATAAGTTCAAATTTAGTATCTTTTATTTGTCTTTATTGTAGCCTAATATTAACAAGTGTTGTTTAGCCACTTGGATTATCTATAGAGTTCTATAGAGAATTGTGATAGTTATTATTACTTTTAGAGTAAAATGCAATAAGAAGTATCTTATACATTAAAGCTTTGGCTGCTGTGAAATTAAAGCTCTCCTTTGCTTTCATGGACCCTATTTAACAATCAACTAAATAAAAATAAATTTCAGTAAAAAAGATTTAACCCATTCCAAATAATTTATTATATTTCATTAAAATTTTAGTCTCTGCTTCAAGCTTCTAACAAAAATCAGCTTACATATCCATTATATCGCTGCTCCAGTATAATTCACCAGTAAAAAGCCTCCTTAGTAGTTGCACTAGAGTTGCGTGAGTTGATTATGCATTTTGATTCCATCTTGCATTTTTATACACCATCTTTTCATGTTCCACTCCCATTCTCATTTCCGAAAAGAGCTAAAAAGAGAGAATGCCAAAACTCATTTTAATAAAATAACCATATTAGTATTCCTGAGGGTTGGTGTAAGCTTTGCCCTGCAGCGATCATAACTCATAAAGCCATTTTCAGGAGGCCACTTAGTCCACAGCTCCTCTTGTGACTCTGTGCTTCTGAAAAAGACCCTCTGCTGTGCTCTGTATGACATTAAAGGCGTGAAGGTCTGTGAAATCAAGCCTTAATGCTCTGAAGATGTGCTTGCACTCAAATTAAGTACACCAAAAATAAACTCATTTGTAACAAATTTTTAAAGAATTTTTTTTTATGGTGTATTTGTTACAGTGCAACCAAATGTTGAAGTATTCAGCTCAATTAAATAGCTACAGTATCTGCAGCAACTACAGTATACATGCGTATGTTTAGGGTTAAGATAAGAATTAGGCTTAGTTACTGTTGCTGCATTTAATTATGCAGAATGTATTGTTATTGTTATAATAAGCCTACCGTGGCCGAGAAAGCTTAACATCCTACAATTTAAGAAAACAAGTGTTTTAATAATTTGTTTGGGTAGTGTGAAAATGTGTATGCATTAACAGTGTGAACCTACACTGTTCTCACGGTTCGTTTCAGTTACGATTATAATGCCATCGTTTCGGTTCAATTCGATATCTCAATGCATCACGGTGCATTGACGATGCTTTCCATACACAATTATTTATTTTACTTTACACCACAAAAAATGTTGTATTAAAATGATTTTTCCATAATTGTTTATGTATTTGTAATAAAATTTTGTCCTTTAATACAAGCAATCAGATATATGAACTGTGATAAATTCATATATATGAGATAAATGACATCAGTACATAATAACTGTGGTCCACCGCAGAAACAATTCATTTTGACAACCCCAAATATGCATTGTGAGGATTTGCAGCAAGGTCTTTTCTTAATTTGCTGGTGATTTTTGTAATTGCATGAGTGTTCTTCAATTGCAGCATGTTATGCTCTCTCGGCCACTGTACAAATCAGCCGACAGAACGTGAAAGGATGAAGTAGTGGAAGGATGATATAAAGTAGTAGCAAGGTAACAAGCTGATAAATAACTTTTATTTTTTCATATAAACACCTTGTAAAAAAAATTGTAAAATGAATTTTTCTTTTATATGTTTTGTGCAAAATTGCAGTACACCCCTTACAAATCTCTCTTTTAAATGAATACTTTCTATAGGATGTTATACAATACAAAATGTCTGTCCACACATTACATTAGCCAGTAATAAAGCCAAAACAAGAACTAATTTAACAAATTAACTTAAGATTATAAAAAAATGTGTACACCCCCCACTGAATATGGTTAGGGGAAAATATATGACAACAGGAGAAATCAATAGAGCCATAAACATATAATATTTTGTTAGTATTTTTTTTTTGCCACACATCATCTGAATTAAAATGTTTAATTGTATTTGTATTATTTTATTAACTTTATTTTAATAAGTGAAGTTTATTTATAAACTAATTTTGAGTTGATCACATGCTTATGATTGACCGCTGCTGGTCTTGCATTATCTAATGCATGATTCACAAATCGGATAATTCCTAATTCATTATAAATAACCAGAGTTCCTTACCTCAGTCCTCTTCGGATTGAAGAATCCCCCCTCCACCCCTACTTTTTTCCTTGATAGGGCATCACGGCAGCCCAGTGGTAAGCACTGTTGCCTCACAGCAAGAACGTCACTGGTCCAAGTCTCTAACAGGCCAGTTGACAATTCAGTTTACACGTTCTTCCTGTGCTTGCATGGATTTCCCCTGGGTTTTCCGGTTTCCTCCCACAGTCCAAAAACTTGCTACATACGTGAATTCACCAAACAAATTTAGCTCCATAGACAAGCTCTTAATCAGCAGCATATCTCTCTGTAGCAATCCCTAATTTGTCATTAGCCATAAATAGCAGGGAAGTTCTCGAGACCTACCTGAGCTCAAACTCCCCTCTCGCCCTGCAAACGGGAGGGAGCCCCAGGCTCAAGGATCTTATGAGCTCAGGGCTCTCTCTGTAACAGAATGCCAAACACGCTTTATAATCAATCATCAGCTAAATTTGAACTCTTGAAAGTAAATAAAGCTAGTTTGTATTATTTTTCTATTCGTTAATATGTTAGGGGACGGCATTAATATTTAATGGATATACTGTAACTGTTTAAATGCACCAAATGTATTGATAAATATATTCAATATGCATCAAAGCAAGGTTTTTGCTGTGCACTGTATAAAGTAGTCAACATTTGAAGTGGATAAAAAAAAGATTTTCAAAATTATGCTGAGACAAGAAGAATAAGAGTTGCCATACTTTTACAAAACTAAAAATAGTTTTAGGACAACTTTGATGAAAGGTTTTGGTCCATCTTATATGAAGATTAATGTACACACACATATTTATTTGCAGCATTTACATACACATTAGGGCATTAGCTGTGTATTTATTATTAAAAGTGCATCCTCAGCATTGAAGTAATGCCACAGTATGATGAAAAACAATTTAATTTATGCACATTTACAACCTGGACCCATGTAATACTCCTAAAATTGTTCCACCACACACACACACGCACACACACACACACACACACGCACACGCACACACACGCACACACACACACACACACACACACACACACAAAACACTAGATGGTTGAAACCCCTAGATCAGCTTTAGCTTTGTTACAACATGTTTCCCCTCTCCTTTCCCTGACAGAGAGAGATTTTAGAGAAACTCTAACAGTAAGAGCCTTATCTCAAGGCGCCATGCATAAAAACGAACCATCTCTCACCATGCAAGAGCACTACATCATGAAAAAAGCTGCTCGGTAGTTCGCACACGACCACAGCCTGGGGTTCGAGCCAGCTGGCTACAACAGGCGGCATTAGGAATGTGCGGTTTAGTTATTCAGCGCCTAACGCTAATGATTAAAGAGACCCAGGCAATGGACAGGACCTACACAGTGTGTGAGCGCTAAAGTGAGAGAGAAACTAAGGGGGTTGAGGGAAAGAAGGGAAAAAAGTGAGTTAGAATATAAGAAAAAAAGCGCTCGATAGAAACTTCCTCCTTAGGATTGTCTGGTACAAGCTGTATCGCTGTAGATATGCTTTTGAAGTCTCGTCTTTTCTCTGCTCCGAGATCTGCAAGCCCGAGCTGTGCAAGCACTGCTGCGAACAAGGCTTTCTTAGGCCAACGTCTCGCTGATACATATTCATACCTGTGAGCTCCCCTCATGAGAGAACGAGCTTTTGAACCCGCATTTCACTGATCTGCTCTCAAGTCTCAGACAACCTGAAACTACGACATGCTACAAAACTTCCAGGGAAAATGAGAAAGTCTAGGGGGAAAAATGGCTCACTATCTTCATATCTCACCCGAAATGAAGATGCAAGGAAGGGAGAGGATCTGTAATCCCGCTGGCAGATGATCATAGTGGGTCGAAAGGTGTAAGGAGATGTTCTCACTAATCAAATTGAATGAGCACTTCTGACGGTGAGGCTCTGACAGCCTCTCACTCACAGATACCACTCATCTGTGTCCGCAATGGCATATGATTGAGGAGAGTCTGTGATCAGGGAGAAATAAGGAGCACTGAAAATGAATTACTGAAAGTTTGAATATTACCCTTAGTAAATTAGGTCTCAGGCACTTGTGAGAAGTCACTTTCTTTTTAGTAGTACCAATTTTTCATTATAAAATGTGCAATATAGTTCTGAAAGACATATTTTTGTAGGTTAAAACCCAAAGGACTTCCAGTCCCATCATCCCAAAGTCTCTCTTTTCTTTGGTTAAATGTCTGAAATACTGTAGACAGACAGAAAGATATATATAAATAAGTAATTGGAATATATATATATTCCCATTTTATTCTACAAAATGAAATCAATGTAATACCCCATATTTTAAATATTATCAGTCTTGAAAGGGATAGTTCAACCAAACCTGAAGATTCTGTGGTCGTTTACTTTTCACTTCACTTCTTCTAAACCTGTTTGACTTTTTTTTTCTTCTGTTAAACACAAAAGAAGATATTTTGAAGAAAGCTGTAAAACAGTAACCATTGACTTGCACAGTATTTGTTTTTTCCTACAATGTATGTCAATGGTTAATGGTTTTTATCTTTCATTAAAATATATTATTTAGTGTTTGACAGAAAAAGAGACGCTTATAAAAGTTTGGAACCAATTGAGGGTGAGTAAATAGTGAGTGCATTTTCATATTTGATTGAACTATGCTTGTAAAAATGCCAGTGTAAACACTAAACAAATAGCATAAAATGTTGTTTTTGGTCTGGACAAATTAATCTAAAAGAACTAAAATACAAGTGTGAACACACCCTTAAATAGAGTCTGTTGAAGGTAGTTTGATGCTTACAGTATACAAAAAATTGATGCCATAAAATGCAACCAAATTTAGGTAACACGTCACAATAAGGTGGTTTTAGTCAATTAGTTCACCAACATGGACCACGCCACTCTTTGAGCTCTACTTTACTGAAGAGATGTAGGGATGAAGGGGATGGTAAGAGAACAGTGGGATGAAGGGGAAGGGAAGTAAGAGGATAAACAGTGAACAGGTAGGTAGGTTGATCGGGCATTCTACGATGATGCCCAGAGACTCAGAGTGGGGGTACCATCTCTGTAATATTTTTGTAGAGTGTTTGGACCCCCCGATTCAACCTAGGAGTGAAGAGAGGGTTACAGGATTGTAAATGGGAAGGGTGGTCTCGAGAGAACGAGAAGAACAGTGCTAGAGAGCTGGTCTGCCTTAAATAAGTTTTAGGAAATAGGTGATTGAAGGAGACAAATTGAGGCATGGTTCCGCCACCGAATCTTTGTTAACAAGTTAACTCCATTTAAAGTTGGTTAATGCGTTAGTTTACATAATAATGAACAATATATATGTACTAAAGCATACTTAATCAGAATCAGAAAAACCTTTATTGCCAGCTACAGCAAAGGGTTGTAAAAACACTTTAGAGTACTTTATGATTTTTGTAAACATGAAATAATGGTAAACAATGACTTCATTCAGCATTACATAATCTTTGTTAATTTTAATATACTCATATTCTAATGCATCTCTTTACATTAACAGCTTAATTAGTTACTGTTTAATATCACATACATTAATGTATTTGATAATGAACAATACATGTTTTCAGCAATACTAAACATTTTTTTATGTAAACCTACAATTATAGTAATTTGTTGTTTAATTCAATTCAGTTGCATGAACAAATAGGCCTAATGAACATTGCCTCAGGTTCACAATCTTCAACTCGCATGTTATGCCACAATACTGGACATCGGGTGGTTCTTTGTCTCCATGTCATGCATTTAATATTCTTTAATGCACAGCAAGCTGTTGATTGTCCCTTACATAAACACTATTTCAGCATTATGTAATGTAATAAATGTTCGGGAAGTTTAAATTATGTGTAATGGTTTTCACTGATCTGAGGTCCAGTAAAATCAATAATCACTGCTTTGTGATGAACCTGTTAGAAACACATCAGTTAACTTTGGGTAAGTGGTTAGTGATGTGAGTAAAGAGTTAAAAATGTTATTAGTTAATGTTTAAATAGTGAACTTTTTCTAGTTTTCATTGTTACTGCAACATCATTTTTGTAGTTACCACTTTTCTAGTTACCACAACTTAATTTTTCTAGTTATCATAATGAATTTTTCTAATTGCCACAAATTAATTTTCTCAGTTGCCACAACTTATTTTTATAGCTATCCTAAATATTTTTTTAGTTGCTTCAATTATTTTTTATTTACAGCAGCTTTTTCTAGTTACCAAAACTTATTTTTCCTGCACATACATTTTGTAGTTCTCATAAATTAATTACATTTTTTTAATAATTTTACATTTTTCTAGTTGCCGCAACCCAAATTCTACATGAATTAATGCAAAAGTACACAGACATTCTTCTTGTGCCAGCTCCTTAAAATAACACTTACTTATAATAATATAATGCAATAATATATTTATAATCATAGAGTATTAAATTAAAAAATAGTAAAATATGTTGAAAAAAATATGCTTTTAGTGATTAACAGCCTAAATGGCATGTTTGTCTACATTATTTTTTAATTTAGAGTCAGTCAGAGAGACACAGTATATGTCTGAAACTGTTTTGTAAAATGCGTTTTTATACAATGCCTTTTTTTGTAATGGTGGTTTGTCTGATGTCATTTTGTCTGAGGCCATTTCACCTGCTACATACTTTTTCTAGACACTTTTTTGAAGATCTAAAGGCTTTTAGTCTGAAGTACAATGCTCTTTCCTCCAATGGCTGAAGCCTTTTAGTCAAATGGCAGAAGTCTGAGGAAATCCTAAAATGCACACTATATGGCTACTCCTCAAATTATATGGTATTGCCATGTTTAAAGGGATAGTTTTAGCTGATCTCATCTGGTTTTAAACAGAATATTAGAGTAGGTTTACACAACAACAATAAACTATAAAACTGAAATGTTTTCCTTTGAATTTTTGAAACGTATAGACAATAATATTTTCTAAATGACCCCCATTTTCACAGATCAGCAATAACGTCCAAATAAATCCATTGTAAAAAAAAACAATATATATCTAAGCACATATGGTCCTGTAGTTTGCCATTGTTGTTTTAATTTTCAGTTTTTAGTGTAAAACCCTCCCTCAATTCAATCAAGCTGATCTTCAATGCACAACAACCAAAACTAGACTTACAAACCAGTCTAAAAGGCTATAGCAAATTAATATTTTTATATAATACAATTTTAACTCATTTTTCAGGAAGACAAAGAATTAAAAAATATAAATATAGTTGGAGTATTACACCAATTCCATGAGTCTTCAATAAAAATAAAAAAAAACGGTCAAGAGAGGTAATTTCTTCAATGTCAAAAATATTTTTAAATATTATTATATTATTTATTAGATACAAATGAATAATTTGATGAACAGAATTCTGGTTATCCCCAATGCAATGACAGAATTACATTCATGAAGTGTGCAACTATTCTACATTTCCTGACTCAAGAATTTAAACAGCTGATATTAACAAGTGGAGTTTAGAGGAATTTGTCACATGCTCTGCAACAATCTGTCTTCAAAACTTTAAGCACATCTCATTGTACAGGAAAGTTAAAGTTATTTTCAGATATCGATGTCGCTTTATCTTTCCAGTAAGTTGCATCTACTTCTGCAAAATGCTAAGTAGTATTCAAGCATGTCAGAGAGAAGAAGTTAGGATTATATATCACCTTAAGCAGTCCAAATGTTTAATGAAAAAATAAAGAGACAACAGTAATAATAATAAATAAAAAATAAATTCCCATTTCCAACAATATATCTGCTTAAGCTAATTCTGTTTGGGGGAGAACACTAGTGGGTGTATGAAAGAATTCAAATCTGAGAGTAATAGTTTAAAACCCACTATTTATTTTCAAATTTTCTAACCACTTGAAAATGACATCTGCATTTGCTACTTCAAATTTTTCCTAACAGATTTTTATCACATCATCTCAAAGCAGGGGTGCCCAAACTTGGTCCTGGAGGGCAGATGTCCTGCAGAGTTCAGCTCTAACCCCAATTAGACACACCTGAAAGTTTCAGGCAGGAAAGTTCCAGGCAGGTGGGTTGAAGGAAGTTGGAGCTAAACTATGCAGGACAAGGGTTAATTCACCCAAAGCAGAAAATTAATTCATGTTATTTAGGTTATTCAGGAATTTTGGGGTTCATTCACCCAAAAAAGAAAAATTCAGTAATTTATCACTCACCCTGATGTTGTTCCACACCCCTGAGACGTTCATTCATCTTTTAAATTAAGATACTTTACATGAAATTCAAGACATCTTTGATCTTCCCTTTCAGGTCAGGGTACACATTTACTGTGGCAATATGCTTGCATGTTGACTCTAATGGCAAATGTATTGTCTGTAGTAAATGAACACCCTGACCTGATATGGAAGAGAAGACATTAGCAAACAAAGTTATGTTTGGTGCAAAAAAACGACTTGACTTGGAGCTTTGTATGATTACAGTTTCACAGAAGTCACAAGAAATGTTTTGACAAAGTTTTTGGTTGAATGTCTTTGAATGTCTCAGGACCATTGCTGTTTATAGAGTGTCAGAGAGCACTCAGATTTCATTTAAAATATCTTCATTTGTGTTTCGAAGATGAATGAAGATCTCGTGGAACAGGAATGGCGTGACGGTGAGTTATTAAAAACATAATTTTCATTTTTTGGGTGAACTAACCCTTTAACTGACGTCTGGCTGCTGCCATTGCTGTTGGATATTACTGGCATTAAAGGGGTCTCTGATTGGTGGATTAGTTTGAACCTCCAATCAGAGCTATTCACTTAAGTTATGTGTGAGAAGAGGACTGAAAGCAAGTGTCGGTCTGTGTGTGTGTGCATCCGCCTCTGATTAGAGTCTGATGGAGACCCCGGGGAGCTAATCAAAATGAAAGAGAAGCTGAATGAGGGAGAGTGTGGGAGAGAGAGAATGCTGTAATCAGAGTTTTTATTTGGGCTGATGGTGTGTGTAAATCATGCCCTGGCCTGGCTTTCAGAGCATCAGTGGAAGTCCCTGTGATCAGAGCTGTGAATGAATGCCTTAAGTGGGTATTTTTGCCGAGGGGGGGTCCTGCGTCGCACCGGTTATGGAACATTAGGCACAGCGCCTGAACAAACAACGCCCGCGGTCTGCTGAGGCTTGTGCTCTCCTGTTTTCATGGGCACCTGCTTCAGAACAAACACAGCCCAAAGTCCTGGCTCTTGAAGATTCACACAAAACAAACCAAAAGATTTGCTTTCTGCTTTTCCAGGATTAAAGTACCTTTTTTTAACTTATACATTGTTTTATTGAACTTTTGGGGACCTATGGGAAAGAACATGTTATAATAGCATTTAATCACTTTTTTTTTACAAAGTAACATTCAATTGTCAACTTCCAAATTAATAGATCAACCATATTCATGAATTAGCAGTGTACTGTCCTTTAAATGAATATATTAAAGAAATACATTAAAGGGATAGAAACCTTTGCGCCCCAGAGTGTTGTGAAATAAATAATAGTTTCATGCATAAATCAATTATTTTGTATTATTTTTGTATTGCCTGTATAGGTTGGGTTTTTTTTTTTTTTGACTCTCAAAATGTCAGTGGCCATTGACTTGCATTTTAAAAACTTGTAAGGAAGTCTAAGTCACCCCATAATATTAAACCCTGAGAACTGTTATGGATTTCTATGAGGCAAGACCACAAGAATTGTCAGGCACTAAAACAATAATATTTCTAATCTAAGATCAGATAGGAAACAAGTTCTTCAATTGTCCCAGTTACCCATCCTGAGCCTCACTCTCTGCCCTCTACTTTACCTTCTCCACCAGGGCAGCTCACTCACATTCCACACAAAATGTCCAAGTTTTTAATATGGTGTATTTTGTGGCTCTATTTTCATGTTTGCTGTCATTTTAAATGTCTCTGTGTGATTGATAAAGTGGTCTTAATTTCACTGTAATATTTTACAATTTCTGTTAATTTGGGTTTTGACTTTGATAAGATCTTTGCCAGATGCTCCACTCCAGGGAAAATGGTCTTTACATCAACTCATGACCAGGCAAGGGTCTTGGTGAAGCTTTTATTGTCTTGAATTTATGATGATTTGTTTTGATTTGAGTATTTAAGGGAAAGGTGCGAAAGTGTCTTTAGGATTCTGTAGCCAGGATATCCCGTTGCAGTGTGTGAGTCTCTGAGCTCTGCATCAAGGCTTATATGCTGCAAAGTACTTCTAAACGTTAGGTATTAATTTCTTAAATATATCTTTGAGTAATTGATGTACAATCTGAATTTCCTGAAATCTTTGTAACTAGTAGATTGTTCAGGCTGATGTTTCAGTAGCCTATGACCAGGATTGCTCATAACGCAGGCATAATGGATTGTACAGCATTAGAAACCTGTTGATTTCTGACAATCATATATACACTATATGATATAATCTAGTGGCTAAATCATCTTTATGTATGAGCAAGCATGGGGCGGCCTAATATTACTCAAAGGAAATTTGTTTACAGTTATATCCACTATCTAAGAACCAGAACTGGCAAGGTTGTGTCGGTGAGCAGATGTAACTGGCCAGTATACTGACTCTAAGTGCGTACTCACACTATGTACAATTGCCTTGAACCAGGCCGAAGCAAGCTTGCCCTCCTCTCCTGTCCCCCCCATGGCCCGCACTCACATTGCATTCCAGCCTGAGCATGCTTACGCCATCGATAATGCGCTGTACAGTTTAAGAAGTGCTCTCGCTCAGCACAGTGGAGATTTATTTATTTTGTTATATCGTTTTAGTCATTTGTGATGTAGTGACATGCAATCAAATATTTCACCAAACAGATCAGCCACCTTTGGCGCTTATAAACAATCATAAAGCCCTGGTGCTACAGGAATTAGGAGGTTTGCTAAAGGTGCAGCTGTCATGCATTACCTGCAGTGAGGGGTTTGCATCTTTAATAATCTGTGACAGTTTGCATTCATTGAACAGTAAGAATGATTAATAAATCCATATGAAACAGTCCCTTAAAAGTCATGTCGCTTCTTCAGTTTCGGGCAAAGCGCGCCTGAGCCCAAGTGAACCACACTCTGGCACACCTCTTCCAACCGGGCCACAACAAAAGTAAGCCACAAACAAACACAGTAAGCCACAAACAAAAAATAGGTATCATTGGAAGTAGACACTTTGAGCTTTGCTGTGGTCCATACTATGGAAAGTTTCATGCACATAAATATAAAAAGTTATACATTATGATGTAATGAGAAAAAAAGTAATGTTTTCAATATTTGTTTTATATACAAACACAGAAAAACATTAATGTAATGACCTAGAAAAAAATGCCTTAAAAGCCAAGTGTTTCCTGAGTATATATTTTAAATTTGATGAAGATAGCATGCAAAATAAGATTTATGTAAAAGGTTTTCTGAGGCTATATCGATGTCCTTCTCTCCCTCACCGTCAGAGGCATTTTCTGAAAAATGACCTTCCCAAGCTAAAACAGTAACAGTTGCTAAATAATTTAGTCTACCTTCACAGTTTATGTAGGTTTGGAAAGAAGACACTTTGGGCTTTATTATCCATCATCTACAATTTATAATGCTTAAAATGGGGAAAAAAAGAATGCTTAAGTAATGTAAAAAAAATTGCACAGCACTAAACATTTTAACATTTCATAAACAGATATGGGAAATTAGTCCTGGAGCAATACAGAAATGTAATAGGTCAAACGCCACATGTCTCTTGAGAATATGTTTTGAATTTGATGGCAATCTCATGCTAAATGAAATTTCTGGAATTATTTTTCATTTAGTTAACATTCATTTATGAACATGCACAAGATTCTCATTATTTGTGCATCCAACATTACAACACTCTTGTGGAAAAATATTTACAGAAATTCATCAGTAATCTACCAAAACTAAACCATAGATATGAGGGTTTTTTTAATATAAAAAATAAAACCTTTTTAAAATAGAAATGTTCAGGGGGCATTTTTGGTTAAAAGGTTAATTCACCCATACTGTAAAGTGTAAATTTTATTATTAATTATTTACCCTCATGTCATTCCAATTCCCTGAGACCTTAATTCATCTATATACGAAAAATGAAGATATTTTAATTGAAATCTGGGAGCTTCCTTATCAAAGAACACTTTCAAAACAGACCACATGCCTTCAGTGGTTCATTATCAAGCTGCACGAATACTTTTGTGCAAACACAAAACAAAAATAATAACTTCATACAAAAGTTTCTTCTCATCAGTGTCAGTAGGGCGCATGTTCATGAACACTGTGCATGTTGTCTCCTGCTGACATACAGTATTACCTTGGATGCACCTGTGATTTGTTTCAAACAGAGGAAATTATGCAAAGGCATCTGGGGTATATATCAGTGAACAGCGCTCATGAATGCGTGCCCTATACTGTCACTGAGGAGAAGAAACTCTTGAATAAACTTATTTTGTTTTGTGTGTGCGCAAAGTATTCTTGTAGCTTGATATTTTTCTGACTAAACCACCACAAGCTATGTTTCCATCCAAAGATGCGAATGAAATTTATGCACATAACTGGAATATTGCAAATAAGACATGCAAATAAAGTAGTCATAGAGAACAAAATTGTCACTTGAACCAATGAACGCACGGTGGCATTTTAAGGTGTAAAACGTGGAGCACAGACACTCTTGACAGTTCTGGAGGTAATTAATAATATAATAATACTAATACTGAAATGGTTAAGACATTTTAGAATGACAAAAACAGCATTTCAGATGTTTTACAATGTGCTCAGCCTGCTGGTTTGTTCATTCACACACATTTTTACCATCACATGATCTCTTATAACAAAATTCCATGACTTCTTTTAATCCGCATACTGGAATTTGTTCGGCAAAAGTGTTTCCATTGTAGTTTACGCGAATCTTGTCTTATCGAAAAAAAAGTTTATCCTACTCAGTTATGCTCATATGTTTCTTATTGGCATTTTCAAAATTCATGCGAATCTTAATGTTTCCATCAACCATTGTTTATGTGCATATTCAAAATGCTCATAAAAATAGGTGGATGGAAACATAGCTACAGTACAGACATATGGTCCGTTTTGATGATTTTTATTTTCGGCAATTTGTCTGAACTATTTTGTCTTTGGAGGATGAAAGAGCTCTTATATTTTAATATAAAATATTTTAATTTGTGTTGAATGAATGAACGTGTCGGGGGATTGAAACAGTATTAGGGGGAGTAATTCATTACATAATTTCAATTTTAGGTGAATTAACCCTTTAATATCTTTAATATCTGCCAAATCCTCAAGTGTACACACAATTTTTCCCACAATTAGCTACATATTTCTTTTTCAATTCGAGCCTACAGGCAGATCAGTGGTTAGAAGCTCTGTAAAGCTTTGCAAATCTACATTTGCCCTGACAAATGAAACAGGGAATCAATTCTGAGAATAACATGTTTGACAGTACTTAGTTAAAAGCGAAAGAAAAAGTGATCAAAGTTTTCCACCTCAAGCGTTTTTGAGAAATGAAAGCCTAATCAATATCCATAGTGCTGTGCTGTGTGTCGAGGGTTAGCGCTGGCTTTGTACCTCCGAGACCTACGGTACTGCATTTGTGAGCTCCTTTGTGTGCTGCTGTTGCAAAGGTAATGGCTCAGCTTACGTTATTGCTTGACAGAAATGTGCTGCTGTATCCAGAGAATTCAATTAGTTGGCCAAAGCTATTCCACAATCACTACACTGGCCTTTTCACCCCCTATCTCATTAGATTTCATGTTTCTTGTTGTCTGTCTTTCTGTGATGCCTTAATTTGCTTCTTAATTCGCTAACACAAACACACACACACACACACACACGCACACACACACACTAATGTTCCAATATGCTTTGCACCCATCCCTCCTGCTGATATCCCTCCCTTGTCAGATTAGCTCCTTTTGTTTATGTGTCATTTCCCCTGTAAAGTTGTTGGGTTTGGATACATTTGTGGCATTGCGAATTGTTTTCTTAACGCAGTTTAGATCTGACAAACCAAATCATGCTAATTCAACCATTTTTCAGAGCGAGCGAGAGTGATAAGGAAAAAGAGAGAAATGCCTTCAGTCTAAACCCTTCTTTCCATTTGCAGCTCTTTCTGACAAAGTGCCACGTACTCAACATTCAGTTCTGCATCATTAAACCTCCGAACCAATTTACTGCTGAAAGTGTCTAATCACAAGAATAGGCCTTTCACTGCTACATAAATCACATGTCAGGAGGTACTTTTCATTTCTTATCAGTCCAACTTTCTTTTGCTTTTCTTGCTTATGTGATCAAACTCATAACCAACAATCTGGTCCTCATTTTTCCTCTGTGCAATGAATATATAGTTTGATATTTGTTTGTTTTTATGTCTGTTTATTCTGTCATGCAGAGGTTATACCAACGTTTTTTTTTTACATATACAATTTTCACTTATTCACCATATCTTCACACATAAACCATGGCTCTGTTAGAAACTATTCACAGAAAAAAACATGGTTTGTCTATAGCATCATTGTGGAAACCTTCTTTTTTATATGTTCTATTTCATGTAAGCATTACAAATGTGTTGGCAATACATTTCTGACATTTGTCATGACAATAAAGCAAGTTTTAACTGAATTGAATTCAGAAAGCAGAAAGAGGGGAAGACCTCAAAATGAAAATTGACTTGGTCGCCATGACACTAATCACAAGACTATAGGTGCCAAAACATATTTTGAACTTTAAATTAAAGTATAAACTGCAAATCCACTTTGCTTATCTAATACCAATTGATATAATATGTCTGCATAATGTGCATTCTTTTATAAATTTTCAATAATTATTTATTGTTTGGTAGACTCTGCTAGACCAACAAAAAACTATTAACTACTCCATTTTTTTTAATTTGACAAATAAAATAATTAAAACATCTCATGAAAGCATCTCTGAATTCGTAAAAAATTAGTAAAAAATATGAAACCTGTTGAGAGATTTGCCACTGGGGGATCTGAGTATACTTGTTTGATTCATGTGGATTTTGTGTAGTTTATTTACAAACTAATTTGGAGAGGATCACATGCTTATGATTGTCCATGGCTGGTCCTGCATTAGCTAACACATGATTCACCAATCAGATGATTCTTAACTTACTACAAATAACCAGGGTTCCCCTTCGGATGGGGAACTCCAATGCTATGTGGAAACTTCCACTATGGGGATTTCGTCAGAATCCAATCATCTGAAAGAGTATAAAAACGGGCCAATGAAATGCCAATGAGTTGGCAGCGTCAGCGTGCACAGCTGGCGTCAATGACAATCAGTCATCCTATAAAGACGCAGCGAGTGCCATGCTCGACATCCTTTCGCTTTCAGAGCCTTTCGCGAGTTTCTGAGAGAGTTACTGAGGGTTTCTCCAAGCTGTACTGCAGAGAGAGTTCGAGACGCAGTTCTCCCGGTCCAGAGCGTGTATACGCATCGGCAGTCGGTCGAGCTGGGTTCTTCGCCCTTGCCTGGCGTTCTTTGGCTCCGGTCCTCAAAGAGCGGCTGGTATAAGGAAACAAGTTTCCTAAAAGAGCAACACGGCCGAGCAGCGCGTCTTTTTAAAGATGTCGTTCCGGCAGTGCGTTTCTGGATGTGGTGGTTCCCTGTCCCCGGATGATGGGCACGAGCACTGTGTGGCATGTCTGGGGGTCCAGCACGTCAATGCGGTGCTCGCGGGCAGTTCATGCCGTCATTGCGACGTCATGTCTGTCGGCAGCTAAGATCGCGGCTCGCCCTTGCAAAAGGGCGACCCTCCCCAGTTGTCCCCCGCTCTGCGGTTGGCACTCGGGCAGATCTGAGGGTCACAGTAGGAGTAAATCCGCCGCCCTCGGGCTCGCGGACCTCCCACTCCTCAGCGCGCTCCATCCAAGCTTTGAGCGAGAGAAGCGCTCCATCCTCAGGGATGGTCGCCCTCTCGCTTGATGACACCGAGGACCAGATGTCCATCATTGCATCGGAGGGTGGGCTATCACTATCCGACGAGGATCCGGACCCGCTCCCTCCCTCTGGGGTGGCGAGCGCGGTCACGGATCCAGAAGCGGATATGCTAGCCGTGCTTTCTCGGGCTGCTTCGGCCGTGGGGTTGGAGATGGTTTATCCCCCAGCTCCGCGGCCGGACCGACTAGATGGGTGCTACGTGGAGGATGCTAAGAGGGCGAAGCCTTCTAGACCTCCCGTCCCCTTCTTCCCGGAAGTGCACAGTAGGCTCACGCAGTCTTGGAGGGCACCTTTCTCTGCCCGATCTGCGTGCGCCTCCGCCCTCACCACGCTCGATGGTGGAGCAGCCAGGGGGTATGAGGCGATTCCTCAGATCGAGCGCGCCATTGCGGTCAATTTATGTCCGCGTGGCGCCTCTTCCTGGCGGGGTCCGCCTCAGCTCCCGTCCAAAGCATGCAGGTCTTCTGCCTCCCTCGGAGCCAAAGCCTACAAAGCTGCGGGCCAGGCTGCTTCCGCCTTGCACGCTATGGCCACCTACCAGCGCTACCAAGCGCAGGCGCTGGCCCAGCTGCACGAGGGTGGTTCCGACCCAGGCCTGCTCCATGAGCTTCGCACCGCAACTGACTATGCTCTGCGTACCACCAAGTCAGCGGCGTGTGCCCTGGGAAGGTCGATGGCCACACTAGTGGTCCAGGAACGCCACCTCTGGCTTAACCTGGCAGATATGCGCGAAGTTGACAAAGTTCGCTTTCTTGACTCGCCCATATCCCAGGCTGGCCTGTTCGGCGACACCGTGGGTGAGTTCACCCAGGAGTTCACCGCGGTGAGAGAGCAGTCGGATGCGATGGGCAAAGTCATCTATCGGCGGGTACGTAAGACCGCTCCCCCCGCCGAGCCATCCACCTCCGCTGCTCCTCGCCGAGGGCGCCCGCCTGCGGCTTCAAGACCTGCTCCGGTGCCCCCGCCCGCGCCTCCGGCCAAGCGGCCGCGCCGAGCATCCCGCAGGCAGCCAGCGCCCCCGCCCCAGGGCGCCGTTAAGTCCGGTAAACGGACCGCGAAGCGTCCCTGAGACGGGCCATCCGGAGAAGAGAGAACTTGCTCTTTCCCCGGTGGGGGGCCGGGCTCAACAAATAACATCAAAGGCGTTTTTCAACGCCACTCAAAACCCAATGAAAGAGCTTTTTTCTCCTTCCCCGGATGTGACAGCCCGAACACTGCCAGTCTGGGACGCTATGCCTTCCAGCTCGCAGGATCGGTGCATTTCGCCAAGGGCTCACGGAGCGCGAGAGAACGGTCTCCTTTCTCTCCCCCTCTCAGCCCCTCCTCTGGAGTTTGGGTGCGAGACGAGAGCGAGTCTCTCGTCTCCTGCTCTCCCGTGGGACCCCAGCGCTTCCCGAGCAAGCCCACTCACTCCACGCTGCCCCACCACTGGCACGTCAGCGATCGCGCGGGGGGGGCCACTTGCGAGGGCGCTGCCTGCCTGGTTAGCGCGGGCCAGCCCATCGCGGTGGCTCATCCGTACGATCAGACTCGGCTATGCGATTCAGTTCGCGAAACGGCCTCCCAGGTTCACGGGCGTATATTACACCAGGGTCAGCCCTGCGTCCGCCCCTGTCTTGCGAGGGGAGATTGCTGTCCTCCTGGCGAAGGATGCAATCGAGCCGGTCCCTCCAGCCGAGATGGAGAGCGGGTTCTACAGCCCGTACTTCATAGTGCCCAAAAAGAGCGGTGGGCTACGGCCAATCCTAGATCTGCGCGTTTTGAACCGCTGCCTTCACAAGCTGCGCTTCACAATGCTTACGCAGAAGCGCATCATCCGATGCGTCCGATGCTCAGGATTGGTTTGCAGCAATAGATCTGAAGGACGCGTATTTCCATATCTCCATACTTCCACGCCACCGGCAGTTTCTGCGGTTTGCGTTCGAAGGTCGAGCATGGCAGTACAAGGTCCTCCCTTTCGGGCTCTCTCTGTCTCCGCGGGTCTTCACCAAGCTCGCGGAGGGTGCCCTCGCGCCCCTTCGGCTCGCGGGCATCCGCATACTCAACTATCTCGACGACTGATTTTAGCCCACACTCGGGAGCAGTTGATTGTGCACAGAGACAAGGTGCTCCGGCACCTCCACCTGTTGGGGTTTCAGGTCAACCGAGAAAAGAGCAGGCTCGCCCCCGTGCAGAGCATCTCCTTTCTCGGGCTGGAGCTGGACTCGATCACTATGGAGGCGCGCCTCTCACAGGAGCGCGCCGAGGTAATGCTGAACTGTCTGAGAGAGTTCGACAGGAAAAGAGTGGTCCCCCTGAAATTATTTCAGAGGCTCCTGGGGCATATGGCATCCGCAGCCGCGGTCACGCCGCTCGGATTGCTCCATATGAGACCACTACAGCATTGGCTTCACGATCGGGTCCCCAGACGTGCATGGCACGCGGGCACAGACCGAGTGACTGTCACTGCGCTGTGTCGCCGCGCCCTCACCCCCTGGAGGGACCCCTCCTTCCTACGGGCCGGAGTGCCCTTAGGTCAGGCGTCCAGGCATGATGTCGTTTCGACAGATGCTTCCAGTACGGGTTGGGGGGCCGTGTGTCGCGGGCATGCTGCTGCGGACCTTTGGAAGGGAACCCAGCTGCATTGGCATATCAACTGCCTGGAGCTGTTGGCAGTGTTTCTCGCCCTGCGCCGCTTTTTACCGGTGCTGAGAGGGCAACACGTGCTGGTCAGGACGGACAGCACGGCGACGGTAGCGTATATCAACCGTATGGGGGGTATACGCTCCCGCCGCATGTCTCAGCTCGCTCGCCGTCTGCTCCTCTGGAGTCATACGCAGTTGAAGTCACTGCGTGCTGTTCACATTCCGGGCGGGCTCAACCGTGCGGCCGACGGGCTCTCACGGCAGCTCCTTACCCCGGGAGAATGGCGGCTCCACCCCGAGTCTGTTCAGCTGATATGGGCGCGCTTCGGGGAAGCCCAGGTCGACCTGTTTGCTTCCGCCGAGAACGCTCATTGCCAGTGGTTTTTTTCCCTGACCGAGGGCTCCCTCGGCATGGATGCACTGGCCCACAGCTGGCCTCGGGGCATGCGCAAATATGCGTTTCCCCCAGTGAGCCTACTCGCGCAGTTACTGTGCAAGGTCAGGGAGGACGAGGAGCAGGTTTTGCTAGTTGCGCCTCTCTGGCCCAACCGGACCTGGTTATCAGAACTCTCTCTCCTCGCGACGGCCCCTCCCTGGCGGATCCCGTTGAGAGAGAACCTACTCTGTCAGGGACAGGGCACCATCTGGCACCCTCGCCCAGATCTGTGGAACCTCCACGTGTGGTCCCTAGACGCATCGAGGAAGACTTAGGTAACCTACCGTTGGCGGTGGTTAATACCATCACTCAGGCTAGAGCACCCTCTACGAGGCATGCCTACGCCCTGAAGTGGAGTCTATTCACTGAGTGGTGCGCTTCTCGCCGAGAAGACCCCCGATCTTGCCAGATCAGTGTCGTGCTTTCTTTCCTTCAGGACAGGTTGGAGCGGAGGCTGTCGCCCTCCACACTGAAGGTTTACGTGGCCGCCATCTCCGCTCATCATGATGCGGTGGATGGCGGCACCGTGGGGAGGCATAACCTCATCATCCGGTTCCTCAGAGGTGCGAGGCGGATGTTTCCACCCCGCCCCCCTCTCATGCCCTCTTGGGATCTCGCGGCAGTGCTAACGAGCCTACGTGGGGATCCCTTCGAGCCACTTGACTCAGTATCCTTGAGATTTCTGTCCTTGAAGACAGCTCTGCTGGTCGCGTTGGCATCGATTAAGAGGGTTGGGGACCTGGAGGCATTTTCGGTCAGTGACTCGTGCCTAGAATTCGGGCCGGCCTACTCTCACGTTATCCTGAGACCCCGGCCCGGCTATGTGCCCAAGGTTCCTACCACGCCGTTTAAGGATCAGGTAGTGAGCCTGCAAGCGCTGCCCGCGGAGGAGGCAGACCCAACCCTTTCATTATTGTGTCCTGTTCGCGCTTTGCGAGTGTATGTGGACCGCACTCAGAGCTTTAGATCCTCTGACCAGCTCTTTGTCTGTTACGGTGGTCGGCAGAAGGGAAGTGCCGTATCTAAACAGAGGTTGGCCCACTGGATAGTGGATGCCATCTCCCTCGCTTATCAGAGCCAGGGTGAGCCGTGTCCCCCGGGGGTGAGAGCGCACTCCACTCGGAGCATCGCATCCTCCTGGGCGTTAGCACGCGGCGCCTCTCTAACGGACATTTGTAGAGCTGCGGGTTGGGTGACACCTAATACATTTGCAAGGTTTTACAATCTGCGAGTGGAGCCGGTTTCCTCAAGGGTATTAGGTAACCCTTGGTGATTGAGGAAACAATTCGGTTGAGGTGTCGAAATACGCTTGCTGCGCCTTTTTTCCCTAACCCGGAGATACGTGCGCCTTTTCAGCTTTGTCAGTTCTGTTCCCCATTTGGCGAACCCTGCAGAGTTCCTCCGAGGCCCCCAGCATTTGACTCAGCGGAGGAGTCAGGTGTTGGCCCGTTACGTTGTTGGCATGCCCGCTGGTCAGCCTGCGTTCTGGGTTTAGGTGCCTGCTATGCGTGATCCCCGCTGGCGATCCCATACGCTCACTCAGCCACGGTTTAGTCCCCCCTTCTAGGCGGGCTCGTGTCTTCCCTCCCCGCTAACCATCCTTATGCTAGGACCCCCCCATCTCTGGGCTGGTCCATAGATTGTCACCAGGTCTCCCCTCTGGGTAGCAGGTGAGCTCCGCAGCGTCCTCCCTATCGGGACTGAACGCTTTCCCAACGTACTGTCGTATCAAAACCTTTTTTACTGGGTTATTGCGACTCCCCGAAAAATATAACCGTTTCTGAACAGGTAAGTGAGGGCCAGGGGACACGTTGGAAGACTGTGTCTCGGGGCGTTGTAGGTGCACTCGCTCTACTTCGTGGCACACCCTTCGCCAGGGGCGCAGTAAGGTTCTTTCGTAGTGGCGTTTTCCATAGATTTCCCCATAGTGGAAGTTTCCACATAGCATTGGAGTTCCCCATCCGAAGGGGAACGCTACGGTTACTAAAGTAACCCTTCGTTCCCCGAGGGGGGGAACGGAAATGCTATGTTCCTTCGCCACAACGATTGTCCCTTAACTGTTGAGCGCAAAAGTCTCTTCAGCTAGAAAAGGATGTCGAGCATGGCACTCGCTGCGTCTTTATAGGATGACTGATTGTCATTGACGCCAGCTGTGCACGCTGACGCTGCCATCTCATTGGCATTTCATTGGCCCGTTTTTATACTCTTTCAGATGATTGGATTCTGACGAAATCCCCATAGTGGAAGTTTCCACATAGCATTGGAGTTCCCCCCCTCGGGGAACGAAGGGTTACTTTAGTAACCGTAGCGTTTCTTACCTCAGTATCTTCGTCTTTAATAATTTCCCTTCCCACTCCTACTCTCCCTCCTTTGTAGATTGGGTGGCATAGCAGCCCAGTGATTAGCACTGTTGCCTCACAGCAAGAATGTCACAGGTTAAAGTCCCTACTGAACAAGTCAACATTTCTGTGCAGAGTTTGCTTGTTCTCCCCTTGCTCGTCTGGGTTTGTGGGTTCCCCGGTTTGCTCCTACAGTCCATAAACACGTGACCTAAGTAAATTGAACATTCTAAATTGCCATAATAGTCACATTCTTAGTAAGCCATACATCCCTTTTTAGCCATCCCTTTATCTGTCATTAGCCAGAAATAAGTCGGGAGTTCATTGAGATCCAAAAAAATTAAGTGAACAAGTTCATAACAGGATGAGAATGTGGTAAAAAATTAGACGAGGGCTTTTCTTTTTCTGGACGGCTTTTGTAAATTGTTTGTTGGATTTAGGGAAGTAAGCGGGCAGGCGAGTCAATCTGTAAAACTGGTTGGGTTTAGGGAAGGAGGAGGGTGGGTCTGTTGATTGGCCGGTCGCCCAGTCAATCATTCAGTCAGACAGACAGACGGTCGTTCGACAGCGGCCTCAGGTAGATTTACGCAAGAACAGTGCGGGCACGAACGGCACTCAGCAAGAGAAGTTTGAGATGCAATAAAGTGCACACAGCAGCCTCTCGCGAATTCGCAAAAACAAAAACTGCAAATATACGTACCTCCCGGGACGTATTTGGTAGTCTCCAGAAACGTCCACAGGACTACGTTATCAGAATGAACCTGGGTTGCGATATGTTCTGCAAAACCACTGATTCGAAACAAAACATTAGTAAAGATTCATGAAGCAGTGCTTCGAAAACAGCCATCGCTGATTAAGAGCCAATGGTAACCCTTTTATTTTGCCTCTATATGTTTTGTTTTTGTTTCTTGTTAGAAGTTTCTGTTAGAAGTTGACTTGCAATTTATGCATCACAAATGACAAATTATTTTTTTATGTTCTACTGCTGAAAAAAAAAAAACACCTACATCTTGGATGGGTATAAGTGTGAGTAAATTAAAAGTTCTGTTGTTGGGTGAACTATCCCTGCATGTTGGTATGTCATATTAAGAAAAATTATGCTTCAAACAACATCAGATTTACTTTACTTTTCAGTGTATCTCTTTCCTTTTTCCCCACACTTGTCTCTTTCACCCACGTGTTTTCTGCCTAAACTTCATTCTCTCTCCTCTTTTCTCCTGGAGTCTTTCATCTTTTTAGTCTTTCTTCCTGCTCTTCTCTCTGCTTTACTTCACATCTATATCTACTCTCTAATTACAAGTTTTTGTTTGTTTCCTGTTTGTGAAATATTTGATAAACTTTTTACCTACAGCAACTTCCAAAAATATATGCTTTTTACATACAGTGCTGACAAGTTTGTCACACAGCAATGATTCACATGATCTAGATGTGAGAGTGGCTAAATGATATGTGAATGAAATACTCCAGATTGTCCTTCCCGCTTGAGGGTAAGCAAAGAAATCTGATTCGGCATTGACACCATTTTCATGCTTTTTGTTTTGTGTTTGTTTTTTGGTCACAACTATAATAACAACAGCATCATCAATAATAATAAGAATAACAATTCTAAATTTAATTTGTAATATTTATTTAGGTGAGACTTTAAATTATTGTTCCATTAGTAAATGTTAGTTAATGTATTTACTAACATGAGCAAACTATTACATACATGTATTACTGTATTTATTCCTCTTTGTTAACGTTAGTTAATGTCATTTAAGTTAAATAGAGTTAGTTCCTTTTAACTAATGGTGCATTAACTAATGTTAACAAGCACAACTTTGGATTTTAATAATGTATTAGTTAATGTTAAACTATGATCAATAAATTCTTTACAAGATTAATCATGCTTGGTTAATGTTAGTAAATATATTAACTAACATTAACTAATGAACCGTTGTTCTAAGGTGTTACCTTAGTTTAATTTGCAATAATATAATTTATTTAAAATCAGTAATTGTGAACAGTAATAAAATATTTATGATAGAAATAATAAAATAAAATATACTAGTATAATAATAATACTACTACTACTACTACTAATAATAATAATAATAATAATAATAACAACAATGTTAATAATAATAATAATAATAATAATAATAACAACAACAATAATAACAATAACAATTGGTTTATTTATTAGGTTAGATTAAATGACAATGTTGTCATCTGAAACAATGCTATAAATGAAATACAATAACAATAGTAATAATATACTTTCAATTTATAATAATACGAAGAATAACCAATAATAATTGGCAGTTAAATTGCAAAAATATTAATATAATAATAATATGCAAAAATATAAAGCACAAAATGTATGTAAGAAAATAAAAATAAACGAATGTCTGATTAAACATAAGATAACTTATTCTGAAACATTTCCAAACCCTTATTTCAGTTTCCTCTAGATGAAAGTGCATTTTAAATGAGTTAGGTGTGTAATATTTAAAAAGGGCTATTAATTTCTTTTCATGGCCAATTTCCTCTTTCCTCTTTGCTCACAGTTGCCTCACATCTCCTTCATTTCTTTTCTTCCTCTCTTGTGTTTTTATTCCCTCTAAAAAAATGAGCTGAAAGGTAGAGGCGAGGAGGCGCGGAACGAAGGGTGTGCAAACGAGGGAGAGAGAAGGGGCAAAGTGATGGAGGAGAAAAGGGGACAGGCGAACGAGTGAAGAAAGAAAGGAAGGAGAGATAAATCACATTGTCACAGAGTTTCCTGCTGTCTGCAGATGACTGATTAAGTCATTCTCTGAACCACAGCATTGGGGCCCTCAGCATGAGCACCATCTTTCCCCCGCATTCTTATTATCCTCTTTATAATTTACTGCTTATGCGTGTATGCGCGTGTGAGTGCGCTTGCGAATGTGTGTGTGTTTTGCGCGCCACCCCAATTGATTGCTTCGCCCCTTGCCAAGCAGAGGGAAATAAAAGATTATTTCTGAAATCATATTTGCACAGTTTACCTGCTCGCTGATCAGCTTTGGCACAGGAGGGCACTTCTGAAGCCTGGAGGCCTGAGAGAACACCTAAAAAAAATCATTTCCAACATGCAAAGGTGAGGTTTTGAGGTTGAGCTTTGGCATTCTGCCCTTTCTGCACTGGCCTGGTATTAAACTGAATTGGCAATATAATTCAGGCGGCACTAAAAGCTCCACTCTCCTTAACACCTTTCAGTGGAGTCATTGGTCATCATCTGAGCTCCACTGGAGAGCAGACACCATTGGTTCTGTGACCAGCAAAGACTTTAGAACAAAGAGAAAAAAAAAGTCTTTCCCGCTGAGAGATGATGCTTCAAATGTAGCGCTGGAGAATTAGATTACTGTAGTGTCAGGGCGCTACTGAAAAGGAATACTTTTACTTTAATGAATTTATTTATGAGCTTTGAATTGATTCTGTCAGTTACAGATTTACAGTTGTATCTTACATGAAAGAAAAAATCTGAAAACTCAAAAACAGGGTTGTACAGCCAGCCTAGTGAAAGAAAAAGCAGGAAAAAATACTTTATTATTATTATTATTATTATTATTATTATTATTATTATTATTATCATTATTATTATTATTATTATTCCCATCGTTTAAATAGTGCATTTTGGTGACAATTTATTCAATTCAGTTCAATTCATGGTTATTTCTATACTGCTTCTACAATGTAGATTGTGTAAAAGCAACATAACATAGAAGTTCTAGTAATTTGAAACTGTGTCAGTCCAGTTTTCAGAGTTGAAGTTCAGTTTAGTTAGTGTGGTTTAATTTTCACTGCTGTCCAAATACTGAAAAGCAAATCCATTGATGCACAGCTCTACAAGTCCCAAACCAAGCAAGCTATTCATGCATTAGTTTCAGGTCCATAGGCAGCCTAATGAAGGGGCTGGTTATTTTTTTCTGAAAAAGTGAACTTTTTGCAGTTATCCATCTCATTTTCTATTCAATTGTGCATTTTAGTGACATTTTAAGAACTAATCTTTGTTGGATCAGCTTGTCGAATGGTCATCATAACCACACTTTTTTGATGCACCACAAATATTTCCTACAATTATGTCAAAGTGATCACCATACTATTCTACTAGTATTTATATACAAATTTGGATTTAAACTGTAAATTAATCCAGTTTTATAAATATTCTTATGAGATTAGAATTTTAAACAAATAAGTAAAGAAATATGAAAAAAAATACTTATTTTTAAATACAAATTTATTATCATCCAACAATTAAAAAAAATGGAATCTGGTAAAACTTGTTTTAAAATAAAAACGGTGTATGAGCATATATTGTCTTATTCTTAACTTGTCTTCGAAAGTCTTCCTTTGCTACGGGCCTGAATTTGTGCTGCATTAGCTTTTTAGTGCATTTAGTGGTACAATGTGCATGTTTTTTGATGCATTGAGAATATTTACTACAATTTTGTTAAAATTGCTGACCCAGTATATACATTTTTAAACACCTTTTGCATTTAATATATACGTTTTATATTAGTTTTATAAATAATGTTATATATTTAAATATAAATTTGAACAAAGAAATATGAAATGTTCAAGGAAAATACATGTACATTACTTAACACAATTTTAGACTTCATTAAAATCAACAATGTATTGTCATGTAATATGCAAATAATAAAATGGATGACATCAAATTATAGTCAGAATTCGGCCATCTGAATACTAAAAAATTAAATATAGGTATAATTTTAATAATACCAAAGTGATTCACAATTTTAAAAAAGTAAACTCATGAATGACAACAATGGTCTAATCATTTTAGCAGTAGAATTAAACCAACCCAATCTCACTGCAATTCGTAACTTTTTAAATTAGTGGCTAATTCCTATGAATTCGTACGATCTAATTCGTACGATTTAGTATGATTTGCTCATCCCCCAATGACGGTTGGGTTTAGGGGTGGGGTTAGGTCCTACACCTCCTTTTTAAAATCGTTCAATTTCGTATGAATGAACTCGTACGAAGTAGCCACTAAACTGACAAAACGTAAAATACTTACGTTTTCTCGTGAGATCAGGCTGAATTAAACAGATTTAATATGGGCTGCAAGTATTTGGTCTTACATTTACATTTAGTCATTTCGCAGATGCGTGTGTCCTTGGTGTGTGTCTTGACACATTTTATTGGACATTTTGAGCTTAAGTAAGCTCCAAGAACATACTAAAAGTTACTTGTAAAATGTTTTTCATTATTTGACAACATTAACAGTGAAAGATGACTTCTCTTACAGATCACTCCTCTTGTATATTGCATGTTTTCTTTCGCAATTGAATGTTGGAGTCATGAACTGTTAGCATTGGATGAAAACAATTTGCTTAAGTCTGAAACACAAACCGTGATGGAAATACCATGAATGCTGTTTACAGTATGAAGTTGGAGTAACATGGCGGATTCTGCTTGGTCTTAAAGCCTTTATCAAACAGCTATTTTCACAATATGTGATGTCAGTCAAAAAATAGACAAGACAAGATATACATGATACAATTTTGACAAATTCTGGTGTTTTGAGGTGGGGGTAGCTTGAATCAACCAAATACCCGTTGGCTATGAGCCTGTAAAAGGTGCCAGGGGGTATGATAAATGTGCAATAGGATACACATTTCAGAACTTTAAAACCAGCTTTTATTGTAAGGAAAAAGCCAAAATGGCTCAATTTGTGTTTTGCCTTAGTAATAGACTTTGCCCCCCACTGATTTGTACATGTAACATGGGAGAGAAATAAACACAGGATTATTCGAGCCACAAAAAGCTAGAGATTCCTCTGAGGATTGCAAGATGTTGTGCTTGCCATGTGGTGGAAAAAATAGCATTTGCATCACCTCCTTTGTGATCCTAGCATCATGTCTACAATGGTTGTTGCATCATGTTGCAAATCCATTTCTTATTCATGTCAGAAATAGCATAAGCAATGTCAGACTAGAGACTTCTCAGGGGCCATTTGGATCCAAAAACCTGATTAGGGCCTGATTAGCTTTAGATTCAAAGCCTCGACTCAGACACAGGTTGGCTTCAGTATCAGAGACCCTCAGTCTTGAGTAAACCCAAAAATACACTTAAAGTATAGGATGTGCAGTGAACGTTATTGAGAGCATACTTGCTCATTAGTGAAACAAAAGTTTGTATCTACGCATGCAGAAATCCATGTCATAGATATGAAGTCCATCAAAAAAAAAGCCACTCACTTCATTCCACTGAATGGCATGTCTTTTTTCTTTTTTTTGTGCAAAAGCACTTTGCCAGAGAAGAGGTAAAAAGGGTTGCAAACATCAAGTGAAGCCATGATTTATTAGGCTTTCCATTTTTTTTTTATTGAGCTATAACATTTATCTTTCCAATCCACTGGTCACAATTCAAATCCAAACTCAGAAATAACTTCTACCCACCAGGCAGCCAATAATATAAAGCAATAATAAATAAATAAATGAATACATGAAAGTAATGGAGCTGTGGCCAAATCAGTCAGCAGGACACCAGGTTCTTTCATTACTGACTGCAGGGCTGCAGACTGTGCACATTAACATTTGGAAAGAGTGCTTGAGAAAACATCAGTAAGTTTGTTTGCTTTGTCTTATAACAGATTCATTTTTAAAATATAGCTGCAAGCAGCAATTATTGGGGCCAAGCAACCCAGTGGCCACATCATAAACAAGCACGGCAACAAGCTACAGAGCAACTGGAAAATTCTATGACTTTTTGGCAGCATGGTCTGAGACAAATTTGGTGGAAATTGGGCTAATGATCTATGAAGAGTTCAAAGCAACAGATTTTCAAACTAATTCAAGATGGTGGATAGGAAGTCGTGTCAATTCGGGTATAAATTATATCAATGTTCTCTGTATGATACAAGGAATCTGCAAAGCCAGTCTCATGACAATAGAATAGAATAGAATAGAATAGAAAACTATTGATATTGATACAATTTAATTGTTTGTCATTTTTACCTAGAAGATGGTGCAAACTGATGTAGTTTGGTCAATGTCAGGTCTTCATCAAACACATAAAATTTGTTCAAATAGGTTTAATGAAATAATTAATCATGGAAAATTAAGGGTTTGAATCGGCTTGAGCCAAGGAATCAGAGGAAAAAAGAATTTTGATAGCCCATTCTGTTCCTAAGTTATAACAGTAAACATAAGTAAAACTTTGGAGTTTGAGTTAGAGAATCCAAACTTGACTGTCCTTTATCAGTGTGCCAAAGTTTACGCAAATGCCGCAAGTGGTTCATAGGGCTGCAATAGACTCCCAGAGCGGAAGAAGAAGAAGCCAGAATAATAATAAGAACCGGAACAATACAATAGGTGCCTATACAGCTTCGTTGCTTGGCCCGAAACAAGACCCCTTGGCCCCTTCATCACAGTCTTTTCACAGAGATTGAAAATAAAAGACGATGTGGTGTATACAGTATACTGAATCTAACAGAAATGTCACAACAGTGAGTAACAGTACTTTTACCAGGTGTCAGTTTTGCTTTATCTGTTAAATATTGCTGTACTGAGTGAGTTTTTAATTATAATGAAATATTTATTATTTTTGGAGTACATTGCAAAAGTGTCCATTTATTATTTTAATGTGCAAAACTAGAGTCAAAAACAGGATATTAATTAGCCCATTATGACTAAATGGTGTTTGTTTTTTGTTTTGTTTTTTTGTATTCAAAACATTGTAAGTGGACCTTAGAGGACATTTTAAAATGCTGTTCATGAAACCCTTTTTCTTCTATAATTGTTTTCATTTTATTCAAAATCAGCTTTACAAACAATAGTGACTAGCAACCCCCAATAGCAAGCCAAAGGCAACAGTGGGGGAAAAAACATAATCCTTGAAATGTGTAGGTAGGATGTGGAAACCTTGAGGGGAATTAAACTCAGCTGGGACATTTAAATTCTAACACCAGAAAAGTAATGCTGACAAAAAATGCAATGGTTCATATTAAAACACATAGGGCCAAGTTGTAACACGTTTTATTCTAGTGTGTATTTCTCAAAGTAAAAAAAAAAAAGAAGAAAGAAGCAAAAACAACGGGAGCCTGCCGTTTATCTGCATATACATGTTATAGGATATGTAATAGGCTATTTTAAAGAAGACAACTTATGGCAATTTTACAAGATGTAATGTACTGTAAGTCTCAGCTCACCACAGAATGAATGTCAGATTTCAGCTCAGAAGGGGCCTTCAATTAAATGCAAATCAACTGTTCCAGAAGAAGGCAGAGTTTTTTTAGCTTGAGTATCAGAGATTTTGGGGCAAATGAATGTATGTATGTATGCATGTATGTATGTATGTATGTATGTGTGTATATATATATGAATATATATATGTGTGTGTGCGTGGGTGCGTGCATGCGTGTGTGTGTGTGTAACATAAACAATGATAAACTCTAGACTTTTTTTACTCTAGATTGATCTAAGAGCCAATCACACAGCAGAAATGTGCAACAATGGGAATCTAAAAGTGTGTTGATATTAGAGATGAACTGAGTTTTTGGTCATCGAAAATCTATCGGCTGAAAATATGTTGCCATTTAATGGGCCCTCTAATTTTTGTGGCTTCAGTCATTATTGGGGTACTCTTTTAAATCTGGAAGCATTAACAACTTATGTCGAAATATATATCGTTATCGTTCAGTATGGAAAACAATTATCAAGATTGCATTTTTGCCATATCACTCAGCCCTAAGCTGAGGATTAAATCTGAAAGTGCACCTTGTTAAAAAAATATAGATTTAAAAAAAAAAGAGTGGACTCAGAGTCGTTTCAATGATTCAATGTCTCTATAAATCCTTTGCCTTTTTGTATCGACATCTACACAAAACAATATCAAATATTACGTGCTGGATCAGGTAAAACATGAACGCTCCTTTCCCTTTAAACACTAACGGAGTGTGGGTGTGTGTGGGATTGATGACTGAAGATGAGATTAGAACATTAATGAGAACATTCTGATGATCAATAACCCACACTGCAACAGGGGATTCGCCAGCCGTTTGTTAAAGGAAAGATCAGCAAAGACTATTTTGTTGAAAATATGTATAGGACTTTGTCAGACCTTGACAGGAACTTTTGTCAGCACATAGTTCATATGGACCAGTTTCTTCTTCCACCGGAACTCAAGTTGTAAATCAGATTAAAATGGTTGCCTCCTTGCTTTCTCTAGCTTGCAAAATCTGTATTTAATTGTGTTTCGTTACATGTAATCACTCTGGGCAGCATGTACTGTATCTGGTTTACTCTTTATATTCACACATTGCGTCTAAAACCATGTTGAAAACGTGACACGTGCTGCTTTCTTTACTGATTTAAATGTGTTATTTACCCCTGTCATTGCTATGGTCACCATCAGCTTTTCTTACACACGTGCTGCGGTCAAGTTTCACAATAGTTCAGCTTTTGCCACTTTGTGGGTTAATACTGAATGTGTGTCATTGTTATTACTTATGGTTAAGTGTAGAGCAAGATGCTGGTGTGTTCTGCATGGTCTTACTGGCTCTACTCTGGCTACTTTAATAATGTTGATAAGCCGTGGTGGGCGTTTCTTTCCATCTCACGCTGAACGCAGTCGACCAATCACAACAGAATGGGTCGTCAGACCAATCAAATTAGCATCATGCAAAGGAGGTGTTTGGGAACAAATGAATCACTGACCAAATCATATGTGAGCTGTTAAGATAATTAGGTAAAAATAAATGCATATTCTAAGACAATGAAAGTGTTGGAGACCCCCAAAACCAAAACATGACATTTTATAATGCATAATAGGGGCTCTTTAATACTTTATGCTCATTTGACATTACAGTTTCTCTTGATGTTAAGCGTTATGCATGCAAAATATGACAATACTGTAGTTTCAATTTGAACATACAGCTATACCAAATTAAAACAGACTTGCACTAGATTTTTAAAACGCGTATATACTTGTATGCTATGCATTGGTCATGAGGGAGCAGGCACATTAGCAGACACACGGACACAATGCATTGAAACTTCAGCTGCTGTGTGTGGCCCGATTGTCTGCCATTAGACCCCAATATATTGTATGCTGCTTTACAATGGAAGAACCTTTTTATCTCTTCTATTCATTCACTTTCCATCTCACTCTTTCACTCTCATCTATTTCTTTTCCCTTTCTATTCAAAAGACTCACAGATATTGTAATTTCACAGAGATTTGGCTGACCCTGGCAGCCTTTAGGGAGGCGAGAGCCAATGTTCTATGGCGGATATTGAATTTAGACGTGTGGAGCTCCACAGACTGCGAGGGGGAAAATAGCTCCCCACATCTCATTAGGCTCTGTGATTCGGATCCAAACACTGAGCTGATAGAGCCAGTCAACGCATCAGCCCCCTATCACCACGCAGCCAAGGCTTTTCTTGATACCTGTACAGTTTTTACATTCACATATTGGGATCATCTTACAGGAAAATCGCTCTTCATCATACTACTGTATACTCTGACAAAACATATTCAAAGACGGGCCATTTCCATATCAATCATCAATAGCCTAAATCTTCAGACGCAGATGGTACGGTGGCTCAGTGGTTAGCACTGTCCCATCACAGCAAGAAGGTTGCTGGTTTGAGTCCCAGCTGGACCCGTTGGCATTTCTGTGCAGAGTTTGTATGTTCTCCCTGTGTTGGCGTGGGTTTCCTACAGATGATCCGATTTTTCCCACAGTCCAAAGACATGCGCTATAAGCGAATTGGATAAACAAAATTGGCCGCAGTGTATGAGTGCGTGTGTGTGGGTGTTTGCCAGTACAGCTAAAAGGGCATCCGTAACGTATGACACATGCTGGAATAGTTGGTGGTTTATTCCACTGTGGCGACACCTGATAAATAAGGGACTAAGCCAAAGGAAAATGAATGAATGAGTCTTCAGAGGCAGTACAATGCATAGACAACAAGAGACAGATTTAAAACATGATGAAATATAAACAGGAAACAGCAATATTAATACAATCCATCTTCACACACGTCAGAAAATTTTTGGAACTATTTAAACTTTTAGGGGCAGATTTAATCACATCTTTTAGTATTAAAAAAGATGGACAGAATTTATTAAAGATACAAAGTTATAATAGTGTCATGGCACATAGATTTTTTTGCGCCTGAACTTTTTGGCATGTGTATTTGTAGGAGTTTCATTTTCAGATGCAAGATATACAGCAGTACACTATTTAAAAGAAATGTTATAATGTTACTTTTGCATTACAAAGAGGTTTTTGTAGTCAAATTATGTAATTCATCATTGTTTAACAATGAAAATTAGCTTTAGGACTACGAACACAGACAGAATTTATGGTAGAAGAGCAGAATTTTCTTAAAATAGTCCTTGGAAAGTTTCCACATAAAAAAATATATGCCGGAATAGTTGGCAGTTCATTCCACTGTGGCAACCCCTTATAAAAAAACGGACTAAGCCGAAGGAAAACTCTTTCACTTTTACACTCTCTTTCACACACACATATGCATTCAATATAAAATATTATTTAGGCCAATATCTGTATTTTACACCTTTGTTATTAAAATCATCTCATCATTCAGTTTTGCAATAGCACTTGGAATTATCTATTCATTAAAAGCACAAAAATTGGAAGTTAAATTGGAATTTTTTTTAATGATTCCCATTTCAAGTTACAACATCCTCTCTTATGCCTGAGACACAAGGCCTGGTTCACACTGCAAGCATGAGCAGTTGCAATTCTTATTATAGGCTTGATTGTCGTGAAATCTAATTTAAATGTAAACTGGAATCACATTTACATCCAATTAAGCTAATTAATTAAATCCAAAGTGTAGCTTTAACCCTATGTGGTCATTTGGGGGATGGGGTGGGATCCAGCTTATTTAATTTTTAAGGAAAAGGGGGAATTTGCATAGTTTAATTATATTTTATTTTATTTTATTTTATTTTATTTTATTTTATTTTATTTTATTATATTATTTTATATTATATTATATTATATTATATTATATTATATTATATTATATTATATTATATTATATATTTTTTATTTTATTATATTATTTTATATTATATTTTATTTTATTATATTATATTATATTATATTATATTATATTATATTATATTATATTATATTTTATTATATTATATTATATTATATTATATTATATTATATTATATTATATTATATTATATTATATTTTATTATATTATATTATATTATATTATATTATATTATATTATATTATATTATATTATATTATATTTTATTATATTATATTATATTATTTTATATTATATTATATATTATTATATTATATTATATTATATTATATTATATTATATTATATTATATTATATTATATTATATAGATAATAATAAAAGCTTTACAAATCCCCCTGCCCACTAATTCAAATTAAACAATATATTGATTTTACTTTTGTGAGACACCTCTTCTTTTGTAAGAATACTATTTAAATAATCTTAATTCAGTCAGATTTACCTAAAGCGTCTATGGTCTTGTATGCTAAAACTGTAAAACATTTCAAAACATTTTGCACTGAGTTTAGCACACTTTCCATGGCAGAAATATCCTCAACATTACTGTGCTCATCTTTACAGTATAAAAACTGCAACCTTCAATATGACTTTCTTTGGCGTGTGATCTGAAAGAGTGTAGGTTAGTTCAGTCCACTTACACACACACAGTTGACTTCAAATGACATGGTTTATTACATTAGCCAATTTGAAGCTACTAATGTGTCATTTTGACATGATAATAGCTGGCAGATTTAACATTGCTCGAGCAGCTTAGTTGCATTGTGCCACAGGTATTTGTGTCTAATAACTGTAGTTTATTTGTTCTGCGCTGTCTGAATGCTTTTTTTCCTGAACTTTTTCTAACTTATCCACGCAATCATCTCCCTGTCAGACCATTCCACACACTTGTGATTTAAATACCATTTTACTGCCTGTCAAATCAAATTGAATGGAAAATCACATTAAGCTTAGTGTCTAGCTTCGCACATACACATGCTTTTGAATGTCATTTTCTTTTCTGGTCAATACTCACTCTGCCACCATCACATCTCACTTACTCCATACTACAATACATCACAGCAGTTGCGGTGATAAAAAAAAAAAAAAAAAGTAGCCAGGCTGCTACTCAGCGACATTTACCAGCCCGGCCGAATGGCCATTCAATAGTGTTATTTATTGAGATCAATCAAGCACATTTAAGCTTCACTCAGAGCCACAAAACTCATTTAACTTTCCCTTGGTTCCCTGAATGTCAAAGTGAACAACAACCATGCATCCCCCTTTACTGCTTTGCTCATGGTCTAAAAGACTTAGAAATGCATTTAAAGGATTAGATGTCTTGGCATTCACACAGTGGTGATGAAGAACGTCAAACATGCTTTGAAATATGATCTGCGTTTTTTTTTCAGTCCCTTGATGAAACACCCTCATGAATTTGCATCGACAGATCTATATTTGTTTTCAGCAGGAATTAATTTTTTCAGCTATTTATGAGACTAAGGAATCATACTTTTTTTTGATTCGCTATAGTTCTAATTAAGAAATGATTCAGGTTTGTTCTATCCATCTGATTTTTTCTGTCTTGACTAGCAAAGTTTGTCAAAGCCTGTCACTTTTATTTTCTTTGAAAGTTAGTGTGCTCGAGTGCTCTTATCTAAGACATGAAAATAAAAGCAGATGAAACATTCCACTTCATCATTTCAGTCCAGTAGAATTAATTAATTAGCAAATGGTGTTTTCCCCTAATTAAATACTTTATCTCCTCTTTCTGCCCCTGACACGCATATGTCCTTTTTCCAGGAATCCAGATGGAAGAAGAAAGGCAAGATGCTGACAGCCTTGAGGAGGGAATAACATTCATTTTTTTAAAGACATACACACTTTTTCTTTTTCTTTCTATCTCTCTCTCTCACACACACACACACACACACACACACACACACACACACACACACACACACACACACACACACACACACACACACACACACACGCGCACACACACACACATGCGCACACACACCCACACACGTGCACACAGACAACACTTATTTTGAACAAGTACAAAGTATTCAATTTACCCAGTGATTAAGAGATGACAATGGTAGTTATTAGGTATGCCTATTTAATATTTTTGTAAACACATAAGCAAGGAATGGGGTAGGGGGGGAATCATTTGTATTTTTGTTTCTGAATCCAAGTCCTTGAATGGAATAAAAATTGGCACAAAACAGAAGATAAGTTTGCTCTTTTTTTCCCACCAGTTGTAATATTCATTAGATTAAAACTGTACATAATAATATAGACTAATGCAGGATTTCATTCCTTGAGAACTGATTGAATTGTTTAAAGATGGGCATTGCTTTCAAAATGAAGGACGATTTGAATGCCAGTTTGCAGTTAGCTGTGGAGGATTACAGTTCACCAGAAGCACCATTTGAGCCTCTTTACAAATGATTGAATCAATGAAATGCGCAGATTTATTGTTCATAACAGCACTACTACTATATAACCTGTTGAATACATTAAAAATAATAATAATAAAAAAAGTGTACATTTTGATTTCAAGCCAACTTTAGTCAAATTTATTTAAGTTATGTAAAAGTGAACACTGTTCATTCAGTAATATTTGTCATTTGAAACTCTCTTGGTAATACTTGGTTTTTAAATACATTTGTGACCATGGACCCTGGTCAAAAATATAATTTTTTGGGGGAAATTTATATTTACACCTTACACAAAAGCTAAAAAAATGTACTTTCCATTGATGTCTACTTTGTTAGAATAGAACTACTTAATATAAAATTACCTTTAAAGTTGTCCAAATTAAGTTTGTAGCAATGCACTTTACGGGTTTTAATAGGAAATTTACTAAATATCTTTATGGGACAAGAACTTTGCTTAATAGTCCAATAATTGATGGTATATAAAATAAATCAATCATTTCAACTCATACAACACATTTTTGGCTATTCCTACAAATATACCCATGCGAATTAAGATTGCTTATGTGGTTACATTTTACTTACTTTATTTATATGTTTAAATTGCAAGCATCAGTTGACCAGTTTATGCATTTAAAACTGGAACACAAGGCAAAATGGAACACCAGCATCAGTAAGTGGACATGGATTTGTTTAAATTTGATAATTTATTTATAAAAACTCTCATTATTTATACACTCTCATTCACACATGCACTCATATACCACAGCCAATTTAGTGCATCCAGCTCACCTATACTGCATGTCTCCAGAGCATCCGGAGGAAACCTATGCAAACACAGGGAGAACATGCAAACTCCACACAGAAATGTCAACTGGCCCAGCTCTAATACCTAAAAACCTATCTAAACCTTCTTACTGTGAGTGTGCCGCCTCAATTTTAAACATAACAAACAATTCTACTTTATTTAGCTATACAGTTGTTTGTGTAGTCCACCAGCAACAATGTCTGATAGGGACACCAATGTCCACAAAATAACAAATGCTGGTGCACATGCAGCAGGCTTTTTTTCATCAGTTAATGCACATCTTTTTTTTTACATGTTTGTGTTCAAAATACCTCTAAGGCTTCTTTTTGAAGAATCAATTCAAATGCAATCAGACACAGGGACAATCCCATCAGCAACAAGGTGAGAGACGAAGCTCTGAACATTGCTGCACAGGTGCAAAAAAAAAAAAAAAAGATGACAAATATGTCCTTGTTCATGCCCTCGTAGAGTTCAGAATGCCAAATCCCCACACTAATTACGTGTCAAACTACAAGACTGACAGCTCTATTAGCCTGTTTTGTATATGCACGGAGTGCATGCGGTTGTCTCTTATGGATGAATGGGCTTATTATAAATGCTTTTCTCATATATATGCATGATTCAAGCCTTATACTTTCTTAGAAATTTCTGAGGGGCCTCAATGAGTGCAAATGTGGTGTTTGAAATATCAATCTTCTAAGCATTTTATACTGTAAGTTTTATTGTACATTATTGTAACAAGAAGTATGATGATGCATTTCACATTTTAGCATGGAACATTTTCATTTGTATGTTTTTGAGAGCCATTTTTAAAATCTTAAAGTGAAAAGAGGCATATGGTTATTGCAGAAAGCTACACAAACACCAGTTTAAGCAGGCTTTTAACCTACTTAATTCCACCCATCATGACTGTGACTGTGAAGTTTTTAAATTATAAAGCTTCTAAGAATGTTACAAACTGGTTTTTAAATGCATTTCCTGCATATATGACAAATTTAAAAGGACTCAAATTTTAAAATGTGCCATGTCGCATGACCAGTGTAGTTTACTTCTTGTTTGCAGAATGAGGAGATGATGGCTAAATCAATTCCAAAACATACGTTTAATAAAGTAAGTAAGCATTAATAAATGACAAAGATATGCTGTAAAAAAATAATTCTGCATTTTAGTATTTTCAACATGATTTTTTCAGTTGAAACAACAAAGATGATAATTCAACGTAACCTGGTAAGTTTTCGCTGTTTCAACTAGTCTGTAATATGTTTGCAGACTTAACTTAAAAACATATGCTGAACCAGCATCCTTTAAGTTGGGCCCCTATACTTCCAATCCAGCAGGTGGTGGAAGAACAGACCACCAGAAGAAGTCAGACACGGGATATTTTTCATGAGATTTTTTAATTGTTCAATCATCACATTTGAGAAGTAATGCTTCTTCAAATTTGTGTTATAACTTGTAAAATGGCACATATGAAAGTATGTTTTAGGTTTGAATTTGTAATATCTTAAAATGTGTATAAAAATAGTACTTTTCTAGTTCCCTGACTAATCTATTACATGTATTTTTATATAGATTTTTAAGGATCTTCTATTTATATTCAGTAGAAAATATTTTGGTAAAATATTAACAGTAATTCATTTAAATGTACTTTTTTCATTTTAAAAATTGTTCCCAGAAAGCAGACTGACTTATAAAAATGTGAGATTTTACTAGTATTTGCATTTATAAATGTACAGTAAACAAATATTTAAGACCAAATATTTACAGTAATTTACCCAAATATATACCCAAGTACATACAACTCAACATCCAGGTTTTTTGACTAACCGCATCTGTTTAATGTTTATCTTTTATATATATATATATATATATATATATATATATATATATATATATATATATATATATATATATATATATATATTTATTTTGTGTAGTCACTTGTCACTTTATGTACACTGGAAGCTTCTGTAGCCAAAACAAATTCCTTGTGTGTGTGAAGCACACTTGGCAATAAAACTGATTCTGATCCTGATTCCGATTCTAATATGATTTTGTCATTCTAAAGGTTGCAGCACATTCCCAGAGGCCAGACTGACTTACAACAGGTGAGATTTTATTAAACGTCTCTCTTTTTTTTCCGTCTGTTTACAGTAGACTAAAATTTAAGAAAAATATTTTTTTAATTTACATGAATGCCAGGAAAATGAATGAATGGATGAATATTAAACTGAGTTTAACAAGTAAACATATTATAATTTGGATGACTTCAAAAATAAGCTAATTAAGTGTACAAATTATCATCCCATAGATGCTGACTATAAAGCTATCAATATTTTTTTGAAAACAATAACTGTGCATTTATACTTGTACTGTGCTTGGGCTAAATGTTCATGGTTTGTATTTGTTTTTTTGGTGTATTATGTTACAAGTAAGATTGAAGCTTGCATATTACATTACTGTTTGTACATTTTCGTTTTGATGTTTTCATAGCCATTTCCAGTTCCTTAGAGCAAATAGGCAGACAATTATTGCAGAGAGCTACACAAACACCATTTAAACAGGGTTTTAATTAGGCTTCTCTTCATTCAACCTCTTCATTCCAATAATAGTCCTTGAGGGATAACATTAAATTGACTTTTAATGTGTGTACTTAAAGGAGCAATGCTAAATAAATCGTTTATGAAAAGCAGGTCAGTGGTCTACTTGGGAATGCGTAGATATTGAATAAAGTCGATATTTAAAACATTCAGCTGCGAAACAGATTTATAACCCCATTCCATATCACATATTTTAATCACAGCTATTAGTATTACTTTGAGGTTCCTGATTTCCTCTTATGTGTAGAAATAATGGTGATTTAAAATGAGATCGAATCCTGAGAGCTTTCATTTGGCCTGAGGACACGGAGGACATTGAGACCTATCAACCCTCAAGAAACCAATCAGCTTCCATGAAGATAGTTCAAACAATGGTGATAACCAAGCACATCAAAATTTAACACAGTAATTGAAAAGGGAGACTCAACAACATGACCGTAGAAAGTGATGTTTGATGCTATAATACAATCAAGAACTGAAAACAGAGGCACTGACATGAAAACAAAAACATATTTTAGTTGATATTTGATCATGGTTTAGCATATCATAAATATTTACACAAGGGTATTGAAGGTTACTAAATAATATATGCAATTTTTCAGATACATTTTAATGTAATATGACTTGTATAATGTAAATGGAAAATATATTTAATAACCCCCCTGGAAACTTCCACACAAAACATGACATTTTTTTAATAAAATACTTTTAATTTGTGTTGAACTTTTTGCCTTTATTGTTTTTTTGTTTTTAGATTTTTACTTGACAAAAGTTCTGAATTACTGCAGAAAGTCTTTTTTTTTCTACAAAGCTATTGAAGTTATTATCTAAATAAATTACACTTTACAGAAAAGCATGGTTGGGATAGGATTTTTTTCATAGGAGTAGCTCTAATTGCTGGAAAACTTTTTTTAAGAGCAGAAAATCTCATCAGTTTTGTTTCAGTTTCAGCAATATTCAAACTTTACTGAAACGATGCTCATCATTGAATAATATTAGTAAAGTAATATTTTTAGAATTATTTTAGCTCACTTGAAATTTTGAAAATATTAATATATATACATTTTAAACTCAGAATCAATCGAAGCACTGTCAGGGGGTCAGTCTGTAAGTTATTATGATGAAAACTAAAATAAGATATTCTATTTTCGTAAAATCTTGAGATACATATCTGTGATTATGAGTGTGTTTTGCCTTAAATTTATAGTTCAATTATGATCATTGTATAGACATGATCCATATTCTCATAGCTTTTTTTGATTTTTTGATTTATGATTTTTTAAAATTGCGAGCAAACCACCCCATAAATCTCTTCCTCTGCAGAAAAGTTCACTTTTTGTTTTTAGTTTCAGTTCCTTTTGTCAAGAATTATAGCTCTTAAAAATGGTGTACTCACATTAAAAGCTGGATTAAAATATGTCAAATATAAGTCAAAGCACACAAGTCAGAGCATACAAAAAATGTAAAAAAAAAAAAAAAATTAATAAAATAAAAATTGACGTGTACAATGTAAAAACCAATTAGTTGATTTTACTTTAAAAAAAAAAAGTCAACCTGTTGCCTTAAGCATATTAAGTAAATGAACTATTGATCAGTATTAAAATTATGTTAAATCAACTTATCAGTTCCAAGTTATACTGGGTTTATTAATTCTTTTTAATCTCTCAGCTGGCAGCGCAGTGGCACAGTGGGTAGTGCTGTCGCTTCACAGCAAGAAGGTTGCTGGTTTGAGCCTCGGCTGGGTCAGTTGGAGTTTCTGTGTGGAGTTTGCATTTTCTCCCTGTGTCTGCGTGGGTTTCCTCTGTGTGCTCCGGTTTCCCCCACCAGTCAAAAACATGTGTTATAGGTGAATTGAGTAAACTAAATTGTCCGTAGTGTATGTGTGTGAATAAGTGTGTAGGGATGTTTCCCAGTGATGGATTGCAGCTGAAAGGGCTTCCACTGCGTAAAAAATATGCTGGATAAGTTAGCAGTTCATTCCACCGTGGCGAACCCATATTAGTAAAGAGACTAAGCCGAAAAGAAAATGAATGAACGAATTAATGAATAATTAGTCAACTTGTAAGGTAATGGGTTAACTCACTTTTTTTTAAAGAAAAGTAACTAATCACTTTTAAAAGTTTATGCAACAGTTTGACGGCATAATCATGTATAAGTACCAGATTACTTTTGTGTTTACGATAAAGAAAAACGCTAAACACATGCGGGCATTTCTTCTTTATTTCTTTTTACTGAACTAGTCTACAGTAACGAAAACAGGAAACGCATTATAAACAAACAGATGGTCAAACAAAAAGTAACTCAGGGTTATGCAAAGAGTGGCCAACACAAAATACACACATTCCTGATATGTGAGTCACATCTTACACTCAATACACTACAATTACAATGGTGTAAATACATCACTGCAACATACAAAAGAGAGAGATCGACTTAGAATGTCACTTACCAGATTTATAAAGATTTGATCAGCTGTAGTTTGTTGTTTTAAACTTAGTTTTTCTACTAATAAGGGTTTTTTATGCTGTCTCTGTGGCCATCTTGTGGATGGACAACTTCAACCATCTTTGCTCTGCTCAGTATGAAAGGCTGATGGATGCCAATGTGCTGTATCTCCAAAATTATAAATATTAAAATAGGCACTATCCTTATAAATAAACTGCATAGATGCAATCTAAACAACTACATTCTCAACTAAAAAGCCTCAAAAGTACATTATCTTGTCCAACAATGTTGTCAAACTGTAGTTCTCTGCTTGCCACTTGTGTGGAGTAATACACAAGAGTGAAGAGGCAAGTTCTGATATTGCAGAATATCACACGGCTATCAGCCAATCAGATTTGAGAACCAGACAGAACTGTTCTGTGTATATTCCTGACCAATGTTGCACATGTTTTATCAGTTTTGTTTTAGTATCAACTAAGCTGCTAAACATAAACCCGCACAAATGGTTTCGTCCTCTACTACAACACTAGTCAACTAATTTCCTTGTTTTTTCAGCCCTGCTGGCAGTAACAGATATTTACTGTGAGCTGATGAGTGACCATTAGTGCTCATCGATTAGAGGTAGAGAGGAGATAGACATGTGAAGATCTGATAATGAGACAGCCAGAGAGAGAGAAAAAAAAACACGGAAAGAATAACACTGGAAACACAGAACACTATAAGTCTCATAATCCTGCTATTAACGTTTCAAGTTAATAATTACAGAAAAAGGGAAGGGTTTTCACTCCACTTTTCATTTAGCAGGTATTGGATTTTAATTTTAAGGAAGATTTACGATTAGGTTTTCTAATCCTGTTGGGAGCTGCCATGATTAGCTTGGTAATTAACTCTTTGATGCAGTTTCCGCCTTGAGATAGCGCTACTGCCTGCTTAATACACTTTGTCGATTTAGTTATCCGGTTGTTGTGATGACACACGAGTCCTAATCCTTTAATCCTTAAAATATTCATTCTTCCCCCAGTTCTAATTAAACACTAATATTTGGATTAATTGGAGGTTGTCTGGGTCTCTGCGGAGATAAAAAAAAAAAAGAAAGAAAGAAAGAAAAAGAGCTGTGTGGGGCCCAGAAGCTAAATATGTGTGGTTGGATGTTTCAGAGGCTACAAATGTAATCAAATTGTAGGTTCTCCAGACTCTGGATGCGCTTGCTTGTGACTCTATTCCCAGAGGAATTGGTCTGGTATTGTAACGCACTTGTTGGTTGAATGGTAAATAACATATTACATAAAGAATATGGAGCTTACTGAAGAGAAAATGGGATACTGAACTCTTATTTTCATATTCTGCCATAGAGAGACACAATTTCATGCTGCCACGAAATGTGAAAGGTGAGAGATGTTTATTGTATCTGTCAATTTCGACTTGCCATTGGATTCAGATTTCCGTCAAATATGCATTGGCTCAGAATGAGAGCGTAAAACTAATATGACATGTTCTACATTCATGAGAAGGGCCACTGTCATCGTCTGTCAGAAGAGAATATGAAATTTACAGCAAAAACATCCTTCGGTGCATATTCTCATATTTTCACTGAAGCGTGTGTGTGTGTGTGTGTCTGTGTGGTGGACACTTTGTTTAGGCTGAATTTATCACTTGTTCCTGATTGTCAAAATGTAATTTAAAGGCTGTTACTGCCAAACAATTGACAATTTATTGTGATTTATGGCTTCATACATTTCTGTCATATATGAATAATGAAATCAGGCATAAATATATTATATTAATACATACTTAAGTCATAATTATGACATAACAATTTGAAATTATAATTTAGTCAGTATTATGACTTACTAAATCAAAATTTATTTTATTTATTTATTTGAAATGGACATCACAATTACACTGGACAACCAAATGCATTTGTTTAAGTGTTATAGCAGACTTGCTAATTCTCAACACCTGTCCACAGGAGGATTGACAAAATGAAAATATAATAAATACAAATACACAACATTATAATTTTTCACATAAAATTACTGAAGACAAAAATTGATAATTTTTTTTTTTATTTTGACGTGATAAGACAAAAATTATGTCAGACCTAAGTCAAAATGATATACTGTAAGATGTCACAGAGGTGACTAAGTTGAAATTATCTATTAAAAACAAAAAAGTATGAGATAGTCAAAATTATGTCTTCCTAAATTGATATTATGACTTTAAAAAGTAACAAATTAAGAGAAAATCTAAATTATGGGAGTTGAAATTATTACATAATTTAAAATATATATATAAATACATGAAAAAAATCTAAATTATGAATGTACATATTACATATTAAATTAATATTAGGACTCACATGTATGACCATTGTGTTCATCTTTTTTTTTAACAAATTTCGACATTAGTATGTCAGTTTTTTTTATCTCATAATTATGACTTTTGAATTCTGACAATCTCATGTATGAATTTTATCATCAGTTAAACATTTAAAGCAGGGGTGCCCAAACTTACTTGAAGGGTCGAAAAACAAACTTGATTGAGAGCCATGGGCCGAAGGAAAATATATCAAGCTGTATTACAAAGTTTCCATGAATAATTTCCTTGTTTATTTAAAAATAAATAGAAAATATTACATTAAGCATATTAACTAATCCATTATATATTTTTTACAGTTTATAATGAACCTATTATAATAAAAACATAAGAATTCCATTAAAAATATTATGAAGTTTAATTTCGAATACATTAGTCAACTACACCTGCATTTACTTCGATTTGCTCACTGTGGACTTCAGAATTGTGCTCTATCCATTGAGCAACAGTATGTTAATTATTTTTTTTTTAAATGGATTCTTTTACAACAAAGAATTAAAACATTTAATTCAAGTTTTTTTTTTGTTTTTTGCAGCTTAAAAATAATGAAAGCTTATGATAAATTAGAAATTACTGTGTATTAAAAGCATTAACCCCAACCCTCCCAAAAATTATCTCTCTCCTTTCAGATGGCATGGGCCGTGGGGCCTAGTTTGGGCATCTCTGATTTAAAGTAATAATAACTGTAAGTTACCAAGTCATAATCTAATAATTATAAACTGTCATAATTATTGCCTGTTTTTTTTTTCTTAGCTGGTGTAAATTGGTTTCCATGTCATGCAAATATATTTTATCTGTGAAAACAGTTTTGGAAAACATCAGAGTTATAACCCCTCCACTATCTGTCCATGTGTTAAAGTGTCGCTCGGTAGTGAATGTGACTGTCTATGGTATGTGGCATAGTAATTTGACATCTAACATTTAGTGAGCTATTGTAACATATTGAGCTTGGCTTGTGATGGATGACTGCTTGATAATAATTGGCTTGAAAACCTCACTAAACATTCACACGCATGAAAGATTCAGTGTGGGTATTTTGGTGTTTTTATCGAGGTGTATCTGTGACAGAGATTCTCCAGGGGATTGGAGTCAAACCAAAGACTTGTCAGTAAAGTTCTCCTGCTCTCCTCACCTGCTGCTGCAGCTGGTTACTTAGAAGAGCTTTCCTGAGGAGAGGAGAGATGGAGCAAATCCTCCTGTCAGAGCTGCGCTGTTTGACATAGTTTCGCCTCAGAATGCAACGGAACACAGAGTAAAAAAAAACAAATCTGTACAGTACGTTTGTAAAAGGTTTTGCTTATCTTTTAAGGTTTTGCTTATTTGCACACACAAAAAAATGTTTTTCGACATTACTTGTGTCAGATAAATGTGGTCTATGTGGTCTGGTGTTTTCATTTTTTATGGGCACTGTAAAAAGCAATTAGTTACTTTAAATAGGGAGAAAACTCATTGCCTTAAAAGCAATAATAAAAAGTTGATTTAATAAAAAAAATCTCAGTAAACCCATTGACCTAACTAAACTTTTTTAAATTATGCACATAGGTTGTTCAATGAATAATTACAAGGCATCAAGTTTACTCTTTTTTTTAAGTAAAGTCAACTTTTTACAGTGTGGTGAGAAGTTGATAAGAATTGAAATGCATTTACAAACCTGTACAAATATTTACCTCCATGTGGACGGCTTTTCCACTGTTACTACACTGAAAAAAGTGTTGCATGCAAAACTGTTGCAAACAATTTATTTGTGCTGAATTTAAACAAACAAATTAAATTGAGCAATGTTCCACTTAATTTGTTTGTTTAAATTCAGCTCAAATAGATTGTTTACAACCACTCAACGTAAAAAAATTTAGTAAATCCAAGGAATCATCTTTGAATATTTTTTTTCAGTGTAGTTTGCCTGGTGGCTCACCATGTTTGTTGATGGAATTTGGAGGCAAAGCAGAATTGACCGCGACATCAGGGTTTGAGTCTTTTGAAGAACGGTTTCAGAAAGTAGGTAAAACCAAAACAAAAGGCAAAAAACATTAAATAAACATTAAATAAACATGTAAATAACGGTGAGAACGTGGTAAGATCTGAAAACGTGGTCAAAATCAGGCAGCTGCGAGAACTTTTCTTTTTCTCGATTGCTTTTGAAAACACTGTCGGTTGGGTTTAGAGAAGGTGGTGGGTGAGTCAATTGGTGCTTTTGAAAAATACTATTGGTTGGGTTTAGGGAAGGGGAAGGAGGTTATCAGTCGGTCGGTTGGTCAGTCAGTCCTCTGGTAGATTCACGCGAGAAGAGCAGGCACGAATCGCACTCGCTAAAGAAATTTAAGGACATAAAAAGTGTACACCGCGGCCTCTGGTGAATTTCCTGAAAATAAAAACTGCAAAAAAATGTGTCTTCTGGGATGTATCTCTCCAGAAGTGAAGTTTATTTATAAACTAATTTCGAGAAGATCACGTGCTTATGATTGACCATGGCTGGTCCCGCAATAGCTATCATATGATTTACCAATCAGATGCATCCAAACGCACATAAATAACTAGATTTTCTCACCATCTTCGTTTCGAAGAATCCCCACATCCATCCCTACTCCTCCCCCTTTTTCCTAGATTAATCCATGACAGGGTGGCACGGCGGCTCAGTGGTTAGCACTGTGGCCTCACAGCAAGAAGGTCGCAGGTTCGAGTCCCGGCTGGGACAGTTGGCGTTTCTGTGTGGAGTTTACATGTTCTTCCCATGCTCACGTGGGTTTCCCCCAGGTACTCTGGTTTCCTCCCACAGTCTAAAGACATGCAGTATAAGTGAATTGAATAAACCAAATTGGCACAGTATATACTGTAAGTGTCTTAGTACTGGCCATTCACCGCATAGCCATATGCCGGTATAGTTGGCGGTTCATTCCGCAGTGGCAACCCCTAATAATCAAGCAATAGGCAAAGTGAATGAATTCAGGGAGCTCTCGAGACCTACCTGAGCTCAGACCCCCCTCTCTCCCGGTTAAACTGGAGGGAGCCACGAGCTCAAGGATCTTCTGAGCTCAGGGCTCTCTCCAGGCATGGCATGCCAAACATGCTTTATTATCAGCTAAGGGTGAACTCTTGAAATGTACACATGGGTACGTTTCCACAATGAGCCTGGGTTAAAAAGTTTAATTAGTTTTAATTTACTTATTTATTTTGCATCATATTTTTTATATCAAAAGCTGAATCAGAAGCTGAATTAGATTATTAACACAGACTGTTTAATGACATTCTTAAGTACAATAAATCCATTTACATTTTAAAATAACTGCACAAATATTCTGAGATTTTTTCTTTTTTTTTTTTGTAAAACAAAAATATGAGGTGTTAAATGTGTTTTTATTTTATTTTTATTTCTTGACTATGAATCTCATCTGAAGACATGATTCAGATGTTCTATTTCAGACACTTGTCAGGTTTTTGCCTCCAAGCATTATTTTATGTTGGAATAGTTTCTTTTGTATCTCAACCAAAGGATTTTGTTTTTGTTGCTATTTTGTGAATTAACTTGAAATCATGCAGTGTAGCAATATTGAAATGTAATGCAGTCAAGGCCTGCCTGAACTATTTTAGCTGTCAGGCTTTTATCTTTTTTTATATCACACACCTTAGAATGTTCCTTAGCAAATCAGAATAAAACATTGGATAGCATCGTAGTATAAATAGCCAGTAGGTGGCAACAAGTGACATAATGTGAGAGTCAAATCATTCATTTAATCAGTTTGTTCAAGTAGGTGATTCATTTAAGAATGAAGCAAATGACTCTATGAATGGGTTACCTTTCCACTAACAACAGAAGATTATTAAAGTTATAATAAATTAGAGAAATATTAAGATTATGAAATCTTTACTAAAACCCAAATTTATTATGGTTTTTAGATTAATGTAATCATATTTATGCTAAAATAAATCATATTAGCAATAATATATTATATACCGTGTTATCAATATATTTTAACATTAATATATCATTAACAGTAGATTATATATAACTGAATGTCAAGAAACAAAATTACATAAAAACAAAGCAAATTGAATGGATAATTATTCCACATTTTCTGCAAATAGTTCAAAGTGATTATTTCCCAACATGTATTACACCTAAACCATTTTCTTTATATTATTATAATTTTTTTTATGCATTCATTCATTTTCTTTTCAGCTCCCTTTATAAATCTGGGGTCGCCACTGCGGAATGAACTGCCAACTTATCCAGCATATCGTCATCTTGGAATTATAAGGTTCTATCTGCGCTCTGAATGATTTTGAGATATTGAGCTTCAAAGTTTCTGCATTCCATACAGCAAACAGTATATGTGTAACATTTGTTTTTTAAACAAAAAGTCTTAAAATGTAAACAACAAATAAAAAAGCATCCCATAATGTAAATACGTTGTCATCTAATAAGAATATGTCAATAAGTAAATTTTGACAAAAATGTCCGATAGAACCTTATAATTCGAAGGTGACGATATGTTTTATGCATTGGATGCCCTTCCAGCTGCAACCCATCACTGGGAAACATCCATACACACTCATTCACACACATACACTACGGACAATTTTGCCTACCCAATTCACTTATACCGCATGTCTTTGGACTTGTGGGGGAAACCGGAGCACCCGGAGGAAACTCACGCGAACACGAACAGAACATGCAAACTCCACACAGAAAGGCCAACTGACCCAGATGAGGCTCGAACCAGCGACCTTCTTGCGGTGGCGAAGGTGCCACCCACTGCTCCATCGTGCAGCCCTATTATTATTATTATTATTATTATTATTATTATTATTATTATTATTATTATTTATTTATTTATTTATTTATTTATAATTCTTTATATTTCACAAAAACAAAACAAAACCAAATATAGTTATGGCCTTGTGTGGAAAAGATATAGCACAAATAAATACATTACCATAATACATGACCATTTTTCTCTTTATGTCACTATAGCTACTTGTTTCCATTCAGCCCTTTGTGCAGCTGTTTTCAAGGAGACAAGAAAACTTTTGGCTGAAACCCCACTAAACATCCTTAATACCAGCATCATGACTAATGCTAAAAATCTCTTATTTCTTTCCCTCTCTCAGCTCTCCTGATTCCTTCCACCAGGTGCCAGCTTTTAAGAAGAGCTTTGAGGTGAAGTCTTTACCGGATTAGTGTTCTCTGTTCGAGTAGCCTGACACTTGCCGAGCAATTTTCTGAATCTCTTCTAGAAAGTCCACCTTGCTGACTATAGGATTACGCAGAGACTCTGACGCACAGGTAAGACATTCACTGCACTCACTGCAAAAATGTCACCGGAAAACAGTGAATATTTTAAAACGGTTTCAAAAGATGTAAAACAAAAGGTCTGTCGTGCACTACAGCTGCGCTTTGTGCCTGTTTAAAGGATTTCATTCTTAAGCTGTTCTCTACAAAAGACAATGGCAAACTTTGATCTCTGCACTGACAGTAAAACTTCCTAGAGCTGAAGTTACTGCCTAATGCACATATTTAGCGCCAGAATAACTCTTATGAAGAGCTTTAATGCAAATGAAGCTGTAGAAAAGCGAATAACACTCCCTCTGCTGAGTGAAATGACCCATGTAGTAATTATTTTCTTTTAACTGCAAGGTCAAACCATTCTGAATCTTTGAAACCTGCATAACGTACATAAGAGATGTTACATTACATTCAGCTTCTTTGGAGAAATATATGGCTCTATTTTCTAAAGATGAATGACGGAACAACCTCCCTTTTCATGCAGAATAGATTGGCATATCATATCCACATAAGCATCAATCCAAGCAAATGTAATATATTCAAGAGACATAAATAGAGCATCTGGCATTTTTATTTTAGTTTATGTTTATTGTTAAGAAGAACATAATAACTCTTTTTTTTAAGGCAAGCACATTTTTAAAGAGGCCTTGGTGATTTAAGCACTTGCCTTTTTTTATCATTCGGAAGCAAAACTTAGACACATGTCCAGTTCACTTTCAATAGATACAATGCTTCAAATAATAATGGGACTTGAACGCAAAGTGACCTAGACATGTTGCTGTTGTTGTTTTCTCTCTCTCTCTCTCTCTCTCTCTCTCTCTCTCTTTAAAAAATGTATTCCAGATTGTGGGTTGTTGGGCCTAATTTTCTCTATAAAACATTAATTTGTATTTATACGTAGATTTTTACTAAGGACTAAGCATGTTTATTCTATATATTGCATCTCTAAAGCAAATAAAACATATCTATTTACTGCCAAACAAACCCACAATATTGTCTTATGCATATCATGCCTGCGTGCATTTACCTATTGCCAGTGGTGTAAAGTAAGTAATTACAAATACTCAAATTACTGTAATTGAGTAATTTTTCTCAGGAATTGTAATTTACTAAGTAGTATTACAAATGTGTACTTTCACTTTCCCTTGAGTACATTTTTAGTGTTGTATTTGTACTTTTACTCTATTATTTCCTTTAACCTGCAGTCACTACACTCTTAGAAAAAACAGGTACAATTTTGTACCAAAGAAGGTACAAATCCTTGTCACTGAGGCAGTACCTTTTTATGAAACAGAATTGTACCTTAAGACAAAGAAACTATTTTTTGCCATTGCAGTTTGTACCATTAAGTAATGATTTGTACCATGGGAAACCAAAAAGTACATTTGGTTTTTAAAACCTGCAGATACAATATTGTACCTTCATCAAAGGTAGAAATCTGATCTATGAAGGTACCACTACAGTGACAAGACACTTTGTACCATAACAGTGTCAAATGTCTTCCTTCAAGAACTACAGTATTTAAAGACATTTTGCTTTATTCAAAATGTCAATTTGTTTTCAGTAAATATAAAACATCAAATACATTTTTAAACAATGTTTTAAAAAAAAATTGTGTAAATGCACCTTTTCCATTTACAATAAATAATAAAAAATACTTTAACATAAAAACAATATAAAAATAAAATATAGATTTTTTTCTAAACATTTTCACAACAGTTTTCACAAAAATGTTGCAGCAATACATTCTCCCATGTACAATATAAAACTTTTTTCACACAGTATCTTTGTAATCACTTAAAAGTGAATTAAATTTAATGAATTTTAAAACAGAAATAGAATTATGCTAAAGTATTGTAACGAGAAATGCACGAGATATGACTGATGAGTTTTACAATACTTAAATATCTGGATGAACACTTTGCTCACGTGCGTAGTGGAAAACAAATGCCAAAAGGTGCGGATATCAATAATGAAAATGAATTTATCAGAAAATGCTTACTATGTTAATGTTACAAATGTTTATCAAAATGCCTTAAATGTTAAGTTTACAACACCTATAGTTTTGTTTTACCAGTTGTTTTGTATTATAGAACGTAATAATTAATGTTTATATTTCTTTAAACATATGCTTTTAAATAATGATTCCTCTTTTAATATGGAAATTATTCATTAAATCCATTTGCCTTTCCAGTAATATTTATTTTCATAGATATTGTAACAAAGACGGAGTTGTCCAACACTTATGTACCTTTTTATGAGAACAATTGAGTACCTTCATTTCAATTGTATCATAAAAGTTACAGAACAGTATCATAAGAGGTCTTTTCTGTACTATATAATGTACAATTTTTTAAAAAGTACAAAACTGTTGCTTAAGGAACATTATTTGTACGACCGTGTACAAATGCCCTTGAGTAATAGTCCGAGTCATTTGATTTTGAGCATCTACCGATACCGAAATCCGGTCCGATACTTCTATAATACATAAAAAAAGAATAAAGAAAAAGAAACAGATCCAGGATGTTCCTTATTTACTATATTTAATTCACCTTATTTTAACATTCTACAACTCTGTTAACAAACAGAGCACTTCTGTGAGGCAGCTTGAACAATATGCTGTTGATGCTGTCATTAAACAAAGCTGATTTGCCAGTGTTCACAGTGCTTAAATGTTAGCGGGAAATAGACGTTTTTTAAATTCTAGTATCGAGACAACACCATTACAGAAAACAAGAGGGTGTGCTCCAAACATTTTACACAGGACTGCATTGTTTTATTGCTCACCGTGTTACAAGTCTAATCTAGTGAAATAATCAGTTTATTAACTTGAGTTTAATAAATGGCATCTAAAATGTGTGTTTGGGAAAGATAACGTTAGCTAATTAGTGTCATTTGCCAAAACTTAGCTGAAAATGAGGTCTGATAAGCCTTTTTATTTTCACTATCTATTCAGAACGGACCTTTGGGTCACTCGAAAAGCAGTGAAAGGATACATTTTTGTTACTTTCTTTTTGCTGATAAGATATACAGTTAGGTACACAACAATACGCCCAGGTGGTACTTCCAGGTTTCTTTCACACCGCAGCCTCACTTTCGTTTTTAAAATGGCAGCCGTGTGAAATCCGGCTAAAAAGTGCGTTCGTCTTGAACCACGACTGCAGACAGTATTCAAGGAGATTAGCAGAGCCTGGTCAGGGTTCAAAATGTGGTTGTCAAGTCTGACATACAATGCGTTCCATTTGGAAGGGCTCATCCCTATGCCCTAATCCCTACGAAGGGGTTACCTTCCAGAGTGACAGCTTCAAAGGGATGAAAGGTGTAGGGGCAAAAAAGCTTCTTATTAGAACACACTTAAAATTTCAAACTGACATGCACCGCTTCATGTCAGATTTCCATCGATCCGTACAGCACGGCGTGAAGTCGAACGCAACTAATGTCTCAGGTAACATTCAAACCAGATGACCTTCCTCTGACATTTTAAGCAGAGTGAATACTGAATACTAGTTAGGGAGAATATTATGCTAAACTATGAATGCAAAAATGTCCATAGAAGTGTGATCTTCCAGATGCAAACTGACAATGGGCTAAATGTTATCAAGTGACAGATGCCAAAAAAAAGACAAGAGTATGATCGGAAGAGCTGTCTCTGACTTAATTATAGTAATTTAAATCAAGCCAGCAAGCATGTTCTCCTCCTAAAACATTGATTTCATGACCACTTAGTGCTGCTTAACATGATTATAGTATTAAACATGCCCCGTCCTCTTACGCCTTCCTGTTTTAAACAATCTCTTCCTAATTCCAGTCCACTGTAAAGACGCCTCAATTAATTATACAGTCTTAGTTGGCCTGAGTAAAGTTGAAAACATGAATTATTAATGTGTAATTTCTTGAAACACTCTGTGTATGTGTGTGTGCATGCGTGTGTGTGTGTGCGTGTGTGTGTGTGTGGGAGGAATGGATACAGTTTGAAGGGCTAAATCAGTGTTGCAAGACCAACTGTGTCATCTGTCGAGGCTTCATTCAGTAACCTCGCTTTGTTCCCCTTTCACAGCTTTCATCCTCTTTCCTTGACATTTCTCAGCTATGCCCTTTTCAGTTTCATTTTTCAAACTTTTCATTGCCATCGTTTCTGTTACCTCTCGTTTCATTCTGCATCATGATATCAATATCTATACATGGCCTTTTTGTTTTATTAGAAAAATTGCAGTTAAAAGAGAATCATCCACTGTGGACTTATTGGATATCTTTTGTTTAAAAAATTCTCAGGTTGATTCTGGCATTAATTCTTTAGACTCATGATTTAAACCTGTATACTGCCATTTTCTCTTTGGCATACAAAAGATAATTTACAACAGGTTAGAGGTCTGGAATTTTGTTTTTGCCTTTCAATTTTGTTTTTACTCACAATTGCGAGTTTTATTTCACAAAAAGGCTTTTAATTCACATCTATTTGCAGGTTTAGAATTCATCCCAATTCTAAATATGTGACAATATATTAAGTTTATCTTGCAATTCTGGCAATCTCCATATCTGCAAAAAAAAAAAAAAAAAAAATTGGAAGAAGAATAATTGTAAGAAAGCCTATTGACTCTCAGTTAAAAGATTTAAACTTGTTATTTTGAGAAGATTCTGCAGAGAAATAAAGGTCAGTGTAACGTTTTTTAGTTCTTTGTTCAATTCACATCGTCAAAATTAAAGAAATAAAAAATGCATTGCAAATATTCATTTTCCATTTCTTACGAATAGCTCAACAATGGATAATTGTCACTCGGTTTAATTTTCAATTTTACAAGTTTGGGTATGCATTACACATTATTGTGATGTTCCAATTTTATTTTCTGTGCTCGGAGTCAATCCGTACCATGAAATATTGACTGTGTGTACTGAACAAAGAACTGCAAAGCATTACACGGACCTGGTCCGCTATATAAATTAATAATTGCAAGAAATAAACAATGAAATGTACAATTAAAAAAGGGTGAAAGCTACCATTTGATGTGGAGCCACCTTTTTATTCAAGCAAAAAGGGAAATGTTAACTCTTGTAGATTTAAAATTGGGTCTCACTTTTAAAAATATGTTACTGTTAACATTTAAAGTAGCATACTGTACACATAAGAATGAATATAATCGGAATTAAATGCACTCAAATCATCTTAAACCTTTAATCACAGATTAATAGTTCATTTAAAATAAAGTGGTGCAATAAATCTCATTTTAAAATAACAAATTCTGATTAGCTTTACACTTTGTTTAATTTAATCCTTAATAAATCCCCACTACTGAAATACAGGATTAGCATTTTATATCATTACATTGAACTAAACTTACATAATCATAAAAAGTCATATGCAAAACTTATTTGAGAGTACAGAGAAGAATGTCCAGAAATATACATGAAATAGACTAAACATTCCACATTAAGGAGTTCATGACCTATAGCAAAAGATGGAAAGAACTCACATTGACTACAGCAAGTATGTTAAATAGCAGTGTATAGCAAACATTCTCCCAGTAGTGAAAGATGGACTGTAGTATTGAAGCCTTTGGCTGTTTGAAGAGCGGCTGTCTAAAACCTGCTCCATCTAATGATATACATTTCCTCTACCAGAAACAAGAACCTCACACTGATTATAGCATCAATAATAACAGTAACTTACATTAGCATTGCTTCCTCTTGCCGTGCTTCAGCTTGTCATTTATTTATTTGTTTTGTTGTTTGTTTGTTTATTTTCACCCTAAAAATATTGTGTTATGGCTTTGCATTTGCATATTCTTCCTGAATGTGTGCCACTTTGCCCATAGCGATGTGTTGTGCAAATGTATCAAATTTTAATATTCTTGACGCTAAGGGGTCTGTGCAGTTTGAGAGTAAAGATATGGCAATGGATTTCCAGATGAATACATTTCCACATTTCTACATTCTAAAATCAGAGCCTAGTGCCCTCTGTATATTTCAGTTATATATTGCATGCCTGAAAAATGACTTTGTGAAATATAAATGTCACCATATAATGTTTTATTGGAAAAGTGCTACATTGCAAAATATTGCTTTGTATAGTTATATTTTTACTTATTATTTGAATATATATATATATATATATATATATATATATATATATATATATATATATATATATATATATATATATATATATATATATATATATATGAGGGTTGATTCTGCTGTGGCGAACCCAGGTTAATAAATGAACTAATCCGAAAAGAAAATGTTTGAATGAATATATATATATATATATATATATATACATATATATATATATATATATATACAGCTTAAAACACATCTATATAGTCTGCCGTATAATATTGTTTGACAGATTTTATTTTTTATTTATTTCATACACTATTGGCCATTTCATTGTTTAATATCTTATAATGTTTTTTTTTTGCTGTTGTTCTTGTGATTTTATTAAACTCATGCCTGTACAGCGCATTGGTGAACACTTGCTGCTCATAAAAAAAGTGCCTTTGAGATTCATACTTAAAACAAACAAACAAACAAAAAACAGTAGGCATAAGTATGTCTATATTAAATATGAAACAAAACTGAACAATTTAATCCAGCAAGTAATATCTGCAAATAATAATATTAAACATTTAATGATAATAAAGATTTTTGTCTTGTTTTAAGAGTCTTTAAATACAAAACACGGTACCTTTTAAAGGGATGGTTCACCCAAAACTTAAAATACTGTCATAATTTACTCTCTCTTTACTTATTCCAAAACTGTTTGAGTTTCATTAATCAGTTGAACACAAAAGAGTAATTGGCTGCGTCCGAAATCACATACTTCCATACTATATAGTATGCTAAAAACAGTATGCAAGCAGAGTTGTATGTCTGAATTCATAGAATTCGTAAAACAGTATGCAAGAAGTGCCCGGATGAGCTACTTCCGGCAAGATTTTGTAGTGTGCATCTGATAGATGCAACGGCTTCCCATGATGCACCGCGAGAGAATTCATCAATGGGAGTGAAACGACGCAACTGACACAAGTTTGTCACATGATGATGACAAAATGGCGGATGCAGTACATCCGAGTTGCATTCACACTACTCCCATTCATACTGTATAGAACATACTTTTCTAATCGTCGAGTGCTATATTTAAATTCTAATGCAGTACCAACTGAGTAGTAGGCAATTTCGGACACAGCCATTGTAAAGAAAGCTGGAAACCAGTATTTGTTTTTCCTACTATGGAAATCAATGGTTAGAGGTTTTCTTTCTTCACAATATATTATTTTGAGTTTGTTACGAGTAGTTGTTGTAGTGTGTGTGAGTGTGGTCTTTTTCTTACTCTTTCTCTCTCTCTCTCTTCTGCTCTCTCTCATTCTGAATTATTGGCATGTGCAGCGGATTACGGTAGATCAGGATTGGTGCTTGGATTGGCAGCGGCCTTATTTAAAGCAGCAGAGAACATGGATTCATCGACTTCCTTCTCTCTCTTGATTCCCTGCTCGTTATTCTTTGTGGTGATTTGGTTACTTGAATGATGAAAACGAGTGATTGTTGCTGATGTCTTGTACTGGCGTTTTGTGAGATGCCAATGTGAAGTACATTCTAACGCATGGGGTCGGGAACCTTTTTGCAGCAAAGAGCCATTTCTGATTTTTTTTTATCAAATGCATTTATTTAAAGAGCCATTTGGGGGGGGGTGCGGGGGGTATAACAAAACCTTTATTTATATCCATGTACAGTACAATTCAAAAATAAGCAAATATGACGCATCACAATGTATTAAGAAAGGACAGTTTATAATATTTTTTTTCCTTTTGCCATCGCCACTCATGAAATGTTTCAATTTACATGCGTGAGGTTACCATAGAAATGTAAGTTGCTCACCCTTTATTGGTGTCACGATTCAAGTTAAACCACAGCCCCACACATGTGCATTGATTGAAACATCCTTTTATTTTAAAGTCCTTATTCATTTTGCTGTAAAAATACATTATAAAGGAAAATGTAACTGTATTTTCAATAGAAAACTGATTTTTAGTGACAGTTATCATTTTTTAAACTTTATAATATTATTGAATAGAGACAGCTGGAGAGCCACTTATTTTTGGTCAAAGAGCCACATGTGGCTCCCGAGCCATAGGTTCCCTACCCCTGTTCTAACCGGAAAAACACGGTTTTCTGTCTCCCTATCTGGCTTGGAGCATAGTAGGGAGGTTTGGTGCCTTCTGTTTATTATTTTCATTTTCTCCTGTGTTGTTAGTTGGGAGGTAAGTTTTCTGTATTTTATATTCTTATTTATTTTCCAGGGAAGTTTTCTCTAATTTAGTTAGTTTGGTTTATTGTCATTTATTTTGGCTTAACCCCTCCCGATGTTATTTTGCTCCTTATTTTCTGTAAATAAATAATATTTTCTAGTTAATTCTCAGTGGTTTGTGTTTAGGTTTATATCTTGGGGAGAGAGAGCGCAGGAGCACCAGGGATTATGTTTTTAATCCCTGTTATTTTGTTATATTTTTGGTCAAACTTCTTTTTGATTGAAAGATTTTTCATTTAATTCGTAACAAAGTTCAACAGAAGAAAGAAAATCACAAAGGAACTTGAAGTTAAGTAAATAATACGTTTTATTTTTGGGTAAACTATCCCTATAAGTTACCAAGGACATCTCTGGGTTGGTTCCCACAAGGGTAACTTTTTGTACCTCTAGTTTAGAGTTTAGAATTGATTTTGGCTCAAATTGTATACTAAGAACCTACCATGAAAATTTAAAGGGACATTTAAAGTTATAGTTTTTTTACCCAAGATTCCCATAGGACTTCATCATCTTCACCCTCAACAAACACATCATCAGATTCCTCTTCATCTGTACCTCTCTGTCTCTTCATCCTGGTGTTTGCTTTGTCTTCCTCCACTTTCCTCCTCCTCTCTGTCACCTTCTTCAGCTCCTCCATGTCATCTCTCTCTTTGTTTGCCACCATCATCTCCTGAATCTTTTCCAGCAGACCTCTGACCTGCTGACTTTCTCCTTTAGCTTTATTATTAAAAACATGATACCGGTTTCCACATCTGTCAACAAGCCACCGTAGAGCTTCTCCTTCACATTCAATGTGCTGCTCAATGGTTCTATCTCCAAGCAGATCCCCAAAAGTGAACAAAACTAGACTGTGATCCCAAATCGAGGATCCAAAAAGGTTCAAATGGTCCTCCATCGCCTTCCGCTCCTGCTCTTTAAAAGAACAGTCAGCACGAGTTACCAAAATGAAAGCAGGCGGCCCTGAAGTGGATAGAGATGCACTGTGGGTGATTTGCTCTTTGTTCAGTTCAGGGGTTTGCTGTATGGGCAGATGTTTCCACCAGCCAGGCGTGTCTATGATGCTGACCTTCTGCCCTCCAACTTCTCCATGTCTCTGAACACACCGAGAAGTTCTTCCTGATCCAAAAGCTTGTTTGCCCAGGATAGTGTTCCCTGCTGAACTCTTCCCAGCTTCTCCATAACCCAGGAGCACAAGACTAAATTCAGAGACATTATTTCCAGTATCTAAAAAACAAGACAAAAACTAATTAATGTTAATTGATCTCCAATAACTTCCATAATTTTTTCCCCATTTCTGTTTAATGGAGCGAAGATTTTTTTTAACACATTTCTAAACATAATAGTTTTAATGACTCATTTCTAATAACTGACTTATTTTATCTTTGCCATAAAGACAGTACATAATAGTTGACTAGATATTTTTCAAGACGCTTCTATACAGCTTAAAGTGACATTTAAAGGCTTAACTAGGTTAATTAGGTTAACTAGGCAGGTTAGTGTAATTAGGCAAGTTATTGAATAATGATGGTTTGTTCTGTAGACTATCAATAAAATATATAGCTTAAAGGGGCTAATAATATTGAACTTAAATTTGTTTTTTTTAAACTGCTTTTATTCTAGCCGAAATAAAACAAATAAGACTTTCTCCCGAAGAAAAAGTATTATCAGACATACTGTGAACATTTCCTTGCTCTGTTAAACATCATTTGTGAATTATTTATTAGGAAAAAAAATTCAAAGGGAGGCTAATAATTCTGACTTCAACTGTATATCCTGTCCCTTTGTGCCTCCTGACGGCCTGGTTACAAATTGCTGTTACACCTAAAAACATGTTCTTAATCCTTTAGTACCGTGGTGGCACCACACGAAGTGGTAATGGTCATTTTGAAGTGTCACCCACTGTAGGAGTGGTCAAATGTATATGTAAATTAATTTGGAATATTAATTAATATACAGATAAGTGTTAAATATTATTCATTTTTGCATTTTGTGGGTATTTGTACAGTATTAACTTTGTGGTTGATACACAGCAGGCACACAATGTCATAAGATGTTAATATTAGGTTAGATTTAGGTTGTGATGTCGGGTGACCAAAATTCAATCTCTAGCCAGCGTCTAAGGACAATGTTGTTTTGATGTCCAATAACGACGTCAAAAAACATTGATATTTGGTTGACTTTAGGTTGTGTTGGAAAGTGACCAAAATCCAACGTCGAGCCAACATCTTAAACTATCGTCATATTGTCAAACACTGACATTTATTCATCAGGTTTGGCAACCAAAATCCAATATCTTATAGGCATCATAATGGTAACGTCAAATTGTAATATCATTGGACATTTATATTGGATTGTTTTTTTATTGCGTTGTAAAGGGCCCAAAATCCAACGTTGGACACTGAAATCGGTCTGACATTGAGTTCTGACGTCAACCCGATTTTTATTTCCACCCAACAACGAGTGCAAAGTCAATCTGACATCACGTTGACATCCTGTTTGCAACATTTAACATGCCAATTTCATCTTTTCCCAAAAATTTTCAGTCAATACAAATGTAAAACAATCCTAGCAATGAAATAAAAAAGATTGATGTTATTGAAAATCCTGAAACCATCATTTATTCAAAAAGAAACAAAAAGCGCTCAGAGGTAGCTCAAATATTTTGTGGGTGCTCTTTGGGTAAGGGATTCATCAAAACAAACAACAAAAATCAGTCCAAGGCACTCGAAAAATGTGCAAAATTTAAAAAGCCTTTATTTATATGTCTGAATGCAGCCATGTAAAGTTTTTAAGTTTTCCATATTTTTCGACTGCCTCGGATCATAATTTATTCATTAATTCATTCATTTTATTTTCGGCCTAGTCCATTTATTAATCTGGGGTTGCTACAGCGAAATGAACCACTGACTTATCCAGCATATGTTTTACACAGCGGATGCCCTTCCAGCTGCAACACATCACTGGGACACATCCAGCCTGATCTCACGAGAAAACGAAAGTATTTTACGTTGTGTCAGTTTAGTGGCACGAAATTGTACGATTTTAAAAAGGAGGCATAGCACCAAACGCCACCCCTAAACCCAACCATCATTGGGGGATGAGCAAATCGTACTAAATTGTATGAATTAGAACGTACAAATCATACAAATTAGCCACTAAATTAAAAAGTTACGAATTGCCGTAAGATTGTGTTGAAACATCCATACACACTTATTCACACATACACTATTTTAGCAATTTTAGCTCACCCAATTCACCTATACCCACATGTCTTTGGACTTATGGGGGAAACTGGAGCACCCTGAGGAAACCCACGCCAACACAGGGAGAATATGCAAACCCAGCTGAAACTCGATCCAGCAACCTTCTTGCTGTGAGGCGACAGCGATACGCACTACGCCACCACATCGCCCACCATAAGACTTATAAAAATGTTATTTTAATATCTATTTACATTACTCAAAATTCATGATGAAATATCACATTTCCAAAACTCAAGACTCAAGCTCCAAATTAAATAATGCAGCAGAATTTGAATGACACAAATTCTCCAAGTAGATACTCCAACTCTAAAACTTCTCATTAAAATTAAACATTGTATTTTAGCTGAGACCATAATAAAGCCACAAAAGAATAAACTCAATTTGAAGTTTGAACTTTGTAACCCTCCTCCAACACACAATATTGTATGCAATAAAATACTTTCAGTCAGAGTAGCTCTTATCATCCTCTGCTTTATCCCTTTGTCTTTTTTTACTGATGTGCTCTTGTTCTGTTTCACTTGTAATTTGATGTCTTTGTAATATAAGTACAGTTGCGCACAATGAGGTGTGTGCTAAATGAACCAATATACAGTATGTAGAGTTTTAATAATTGTGTTTATGCAATAAAAACTAAAAATAGCTTTATTTGTTTGAATGTTAAAAATCTTTAGGTCATCTGTTGCTTCTAATTAAAAATGTTATGAAGTACAGTGTAATGCTGAATAATCATATGTGATAATGAATCATTTGCGAAATATATACATATAAAAAATGTATATATATATATATATATATATATATATTTTTTTTTTTTTTTTTTTTTTTTACAGGTTCATGAACACCCCTACAATAAAAGTGTTTCTGAAGTTTCTTCTGTTTACCATGCCTGCTTTATTATTATTATTATTATTATTTTTATTTTTTATTTATTTTTTTTTTTTTCAATCAAAATGTACTATTGCGATTTTTATTTTTTCATTTTTTTATTTTTAGTTATTTTTATTTATTTATTTATTTTAAATAACTGTTTTCTGTGTAATTATTGTAGGTCCAATGGTGCAAGGACCTTCTTGGAATTGCTTTATTTTATTATTTAAAATGTAATGTATTCCTGTGATTCAAAGCTCTTTTTTACCATCATTTACAGTACAGAACTCATTCTATCTAATATGCTGATTTGCTGCTTTAATATGATTAATTACTATTGGTGCTCAATCATTCATAATGGCATTTTAAAGGGATTGTCCACTACAATATCATATTTTAAACTTTAGTTGATGTGTAATGTATCTGTGTGAACAAAAAACATTTCAGAATGTAATACACTCAAAGTTCAATGCAAAGGGAGACATTGGCTTTTACAGAGTTAGCTTAGACTGCTTAGACCGCTGAGACTGCAGCTCTGCACAAGACGTTTGGCCAGTGGAGAAATTAAAATGCTCGTGCCCAACTGAGACTGGTTTCTCACAAGGTTTTTTTCTTCACTTTCGCCAATTAGTGACGTTTTTTTCCTTCTCCGCTGTCGCCACTAGCTTGCATGGTTCGGGATCTATAGAGCTGCGCATCGTTGGATTTGCTCTTTAATGTTTGGACTCTCAGTGGTGATTTTTAAACCACACTGAACTGAGCTAAACTGAACTGAACTTAAACACTACAAACTGAACTACACTGTTCCTATTTACTATGACCTTTTATGTGAAGCTGCTTTGACACAATCTACATTGTATAAGCGCTATACAAATAAAGGTGAATTGAATTGAATTGAATTGAATTATCAAAGCCTACAGCGAACAAGTTTGGGGACTACAAAAAAAAAACCACATTCGGGCTAGTGAGTTTACAAATGCTTCAGGTTACGTGCATTCACCCCGCGCAGCAGAGAGGCATGGCCAGAGGCGCTGTAATGTTATAGTAGAGAAAGCTAAAATGCCGTCCAAATGCTGCTATTTCCACAGAGCTTTTTCTGTTTCTGTATTTGGGCTTCGAAAGGACATGACACAAAGAGAGAAGTGCTTACAATTTAATTTTAATTTTTCCAGAGAATTATTAAAAAAATATATAGCTAGCATTTGACAAGGGAGAACTTCCAGAATCTCCCCCAGTTCAGTGCTGGATGTGGCTAAAAACTCCTCAAAGAAGGAGCAGCTCCAATCATAATAGAAGCTGTGGATTTTGAGTCACAAAAGTATTTTTATTTGTTAAAATTGATTAATTACATGCATAGTTTCTAGCGTTAAAGATATGTTGTAGCAAGGATGTAAACAAGGATGTGAACAATGGGAAATGCTGTTTGTCACTGTGAACAATTTAGCTACAAATTTAAATTTATTCGTCAAATCGCTGTAAACACCCACAATCTTCACCAGCGTTGCAGTGTCTCTCTATGCAGTGTCTTTCCTGCGTTATACATCTTCAATAACACTTCAATAACTCGTAAAAGATATGTGAACGTTTCATATTACTTCCACATGCTTATTCCGAATACTTATGAAAGACACTTCGTCACCTTGGAATTATAAGGTTCTATCTGCGTTCTGAAGGATTTTGAGATATTGAGCTTCAAAGTTTTTGCATTCCATACAGCAAACAGTATATGTGTAACATTTGTTGTTTAAATAAAAAGTCTTAAAATGTAAACTTATAAAAAACATCCCATAATGTAAATAAGATGTCATTTAATAAGAATATGTTAATAACTTAATTTTGACAAAAATGTCAGCTAGAACCTTAGAATTCAAAGGTGACAACTTGTCAGATTTTATTTTAAAGAGCAGGCATGAGGTTCAGCTGTGTCCTTTTCTGTCTGATTCAGGCTCACACTGATACAGCTACACTGACTGACAGTATTTACACAGCAGAGGCACAGCAAGTGCTAATAGAGCCGTGACTGGACATGACACTTACTGGTGATATGGAGCCGATCTGTGAATCAAAGCACATTATGTTAGATGACCAATCAGAGCCTCATAAGGACTGGCTTTTGGAGGAACTAGGAAATATGACAGTCGTTTCCATGTTAGCTGAGTAGCTGTATGTAATTAAAATAAGGTATATGAAAAAATAATGTGATTTTCTACAAATGAAGCATGAGTACACATTGCTTTGCACTCCATATACAAAACCAAGCATTAAAATACAATCTGGACCAACTTTTTAAACAGTATTACAGATATTACATTGAAATAATTCTTCACAATACTGATGTTTTATTGCATGTTTTGATTATCTTGATGAAGCAAAGAGATTTCTTTCAAAGGCATTTATAGATTATTATGTGTTATCAAGTTTTCCTCTGAAATACCACATTACAACGGCTTTAAAATAGGTTTCAAGCATCATATAGCAACAATCATCTTATCTTACCCTTCATAGTACTCTTCATCCTCCTCATCTGATTCTTCACTCGTGCCTTTGCTCTCTTCTCTGCCACTTTCCATTTCTGCTTCACTTGCCTTACAGCCTTCTGGTCAATTTCATAACAACACCCCTTATTTTGTGCCACCGTCCTTTCTATCTTGTCCAGCAGGTTTGTGACCTGACCGCCATCATTCCAGTTCTCATTGTTGATGACATGATACCTGTTCCCGCATTTCTCAATCAGCCACTGCAGAGCCTCCCCTTCACCCTCAATAAACTCTTCAACAGTCACGTCCCCTAGACAGTCTCCGTGTGTGAAGAGCACTACAGTATTAGTCCACACTCGCTCACCAAAAAGCTCCATGTGTTCGTCCACTGACATCTTCTCTTCTGCTGTAAATGACATGTCCAATCGCAGAGTCAGCAGAAATGCATGTGGTCCTGGTGGACAGAGGGCTGTGCTGAATAAAAGTTCTCCTTTATCCAGTTCAGCAGTATCAGTCACTGAGAGACACTTCCACCAGCCTGGAGTGTCCACTATTGTCAAATGGGTCCCGTTCACTTCACCTTGTCTTCTTACACATGCAGAGGTTCTCTTCGATGTGAATGCCTCCATGCTTAAAATGCTGTTTACCGCTGAACTTTTCCCAGCTCTTCGGAAGCCTAATATTATCATTCGCATCTTTGAAATGTGCACTTTTGTGTAAGCTGACAAAAAAAGTAAGATAGCACACATGAACAACAACTACTAAACATTTTAGTTTAAACTGGTACTGGCAAATTAGTTTTTAGTTTTTTTTTTTTGTGCCACTCTTATGGTATTTTGATTATTAGATTACATCAGGGCTGCCCAAACTAAAACAGATTTTAGTTCTAACTTGCCTCAACACACCTGCACGGATGTTTCTAGAAAGCCTAGTAAGACCTTGATTAGCTAACCCAGGTTAGTCTGCTTGGGTTTGGAACTGAACTTTACAGGACATCGGCGCTCCATGACCGAGTTTGGGCACTCCAGCCCTCCATAAAGTGGATTCTGCAACTGTTAGTGAATGTAAAAGTTCTGAAAAGTTTAAAGATCAAATCCCGTGGAAAATAATGTTATTTTCACAAAAAGGACTGGATTTTGAACTGGTGAAAAAACAGTTTCACTTTCACTTCTCACCAACCATTTTATTAGGTACAGTACACCTGTCCAACAGCTTGTTAATGCAAATTTCTAATCAGCCAATCACATGGCAGCAACTCAATGCATTTAGGCATGTAGACATGGTCAAAAAAAACTACTGCAGTTCAAACCGAGCATCAGAATGGGGAAGAAAAGTGATTTAAGTGGCTTTGAACATGGCATGATTGTTGGTGCCAGACCGGCTCATCTGAGTATTTTAGAAACTGCTGATCTACTGGGATTTTACGCACAACCATCTCTAGGGTATACAGAGAATGGTCTGAAAAAGAGAAAATATCCAGTGTGTGGCAGTTATTTGGGTACAAATGCCTTGTCAGGAGAATGACCAGACTGGTTCCAGCTGATAGAAAGACAACAGTAATTCAAATAATAACATGTTACAACTGAGGTATGCAGAAGAGAACGCACAACATATCCAACCTTGAGGCGGATGGGCTACAGCAGCAGAAAACCACACAAGGTGCCAGTCCTGTCACTAAGAAAAGGAATCTGAGGCTACAATTCACACAGGCTCACCAAAATTGGACAATAGAAGAATGGAAAAATGTTGCCTGGTCTGATAAGTTTCAATTTCTGCTGCGACATTCGGATGGTAGGGTCAGAATTTGGCATCACCAACATGAAAGCATGGATCCATCCTGCCTTGTATCAGCAGTATACCCATCATCTGATGGCTACTTCCAGCAGGATAACGTGCCATGTCATATAGTGCGAATCATCTCAGACTGGTTTTTTGAACATGACAATGAGTTCACTGTACTCAAATGGCCTCCACAGTCACAAATCAATCCAATAGAGCACGTTTAGGATGTGGTGGAACAGGAGATTTGCATCATGGATGTGCAGCCGACAAATCTGCAGCAACTGCATGATGCTATCATGTCAATATGAACCAAAATCAATGAGGAATATTTCCAGTGCCTTGTTGTATCTACGCCACAAAGAATTAAGGCAGTTCTGAAAGCGAAAGGGGGTAACACGGTTGTCAAACCCGGTACTAGTAAGGTCAAATTAATAAAGTGGCCGGTAAGTGTAGATCCAATACCTGTCTATCCTGGTTTATCAGCATCATGTCAAGAAGAAAAAAATATATATTTTAGAACAACTGATACACTTTTAGAAAAACTCTATAATTGTGTATACTCCACAATTTTAATTAACACAATAAGTTGAAATGTAGGCTGAAAGATCTACTGTTATATGTGCATACAGTACATACAAACATTCTCTTACAGGTTATTATGAAATAACAGTGAAATGACTGAGCATACACAAAATCTTAGATACATTTAAATTATTGTAATATACAACTATTACACAGATATAAGATCACATAATGTACCACAAACTTAGCAAGAATGACTATTGGAAACATCCAGCTCATGTTTTGCTTGTGATGGAAGTTGGGGGTTCTTCCAATTTTTCATCACCAGATTTTTACTTGAACTGATAGTAGATCCTGAGCATATGGTATAACATGGTAATGGGGATTTTGTTTCCAAAACACGTTATAAGGAGTGCAATTCATTTAAAATTGAATCATTAGGGATTGAGAGATCTTTAAATGTCTGTTATGAGAAAATGCAATAGTTTTTAGGCCTTGAATGAATGTAAAGACACTGTATTGTATTGTAGGCGACCTTTAAAACAAAATGAGGAGCCTTTAAAAAAACACAAATACGATTCAATAAAACGTGGCTCAATATGTAGTACAAAGGCAAAAATATTTTCAAAACCCATGCTATCTGAAAAACACAGATCAAAAAAGTCTTATATATATGCAGAACTTCAAAACCTATAATTCACTGGGAACAGAATTAGAAACAGAATGGCGAGTGCTAATGTTAGAGGGTAAGTGAGGTTGAAAAAATGTCTTTAGTCATTTCTTCGGTCAACCAAAGCAAGTCATTCTATCAGCAGGGGAGTGTAAAGGTAAAAGTCCTTGAAAGTGATTCGTGCATTGTAACCACTCTATAAAAAACTATTGGCAATCTCAAGGGAACCAGTGGTGAATTAGTCTTAAGGGTTTTGGAATCACAGCTGCAGAAATGTTTTATATTCCCTTTGTGGAGAAATATGGAGAAAACACCACCACTAAAAATCTGAAAAAACTGCTGTGTTTGAAGTCTCTATCAAACTATGAAAACAGTTTGAAACGGAGGGAGGAAACTAAACATCTGCTGTTCTTTGAGTTAATTTGGAAGAAAAGGAACAGGGTGACCCTTCTGACAAATGCCTTCAGCCTTCCATGGCAATCTTTTTTATTTTTATTCTTTTACCATACTCCAACTAGAGCTGACAAAGTAATGTGTGGACCCCCTTTACAATAACTATGGTGACATTTCAGCTTACTTTGTCAGCTGTTCCTCTTAATGCAACTTTGTCCGAAAATCCAATCTAACTGTCAGTGGGTGGGGATACAAAATGTGAGAGTAAAATCTGTAGTGTTCTCACACAGAGTTTGACTTTTAAAAACAATTTAAACTTCTTAAGGTGCATGAATCACTTGAAATGCTTTTAAGATTATGTATTTTGGTGATTTTGGAGCTTGAAAGTACCATGTCTTATTCACTTTTGCTTTGGGGGAGGGGGACTGGTTAATTCATTCACATTTGAAACAACTTGATGTGGGTGTGTAAATATGGCAGGAATGTGCGTGTGTTTTTATTTCAGTAAAATCTTGAGCTGCATACAGTTGAAGCCAGAATTATTAGCCCCCCTGAATTATTAGCCCCCTGTTTATTTTTTCCCCAATTTCTGTTTAACGAAAAGATTTTTTCAACACATTTCTAAACATAATAGTTTTAATAACTCATTTCTAATAACTGATTTATTTTATCTTTACCATGATGACAGTCAATAATCTTTGACTAGACATTTTTCAAGACATTTCTATACAGCTTAAAGTGACATTTAAAGGTTTAACTAGGTTAATTAGGTTAACTAGGCAGGTTAAGGTAATTAGGCAAGTTATTGTATAAAGATGGTTTGTTTTGTAGACTATCAAAAAATATATATAGCTTAAAGGGGCTAATAATATTGACCTTAAAAGGGTTAAAAAAAAGTAATAAAAATAATTAATTTAATAATTGAATTTAATAATTTTGCCTTCAACTGTAAAATTAAGTTAATCTACAAACTGTTTTTTATGTTTTTGATTAATAATTGAGAACTCTTGTAGAATTTCTCAATAAATCTACAGTAGGATTCAAATAAATTTCTTTAAATTTGTTATAAATTTTCCTCCACATGCTATTTTAATGGTTTCTAATTTTGCTTTGAAGGTTTGCAACAACTTTTTTACATCTAGCCTCAGGTACAACTTCAGTATTTAAGAGTCTATGTAGACATATTTCACTTTGTTCTAATAGAATTCAATGCCTCAATTTATCAACATTGAAATTTTGCAGACCTTTAACATTCACAAAAGCTACATTACATGTTATATTTAAGGTGGCTTTTTAAAAAAAACTCTTAAAGGTGCAGTATGTAAGTCTGACACACAATGGTTGATGCAAACAGCCAAATTGCTTATCACTGCAAATCTCGTCACGTAGTGTGTTGTTAGGACACGGGGTTAACCTGCTCACCTAATGTTGACATTTGTAATATTTATATTATCTGCTGATTAATAACCTCATGTGGAACTCTGAAGGTGTTTGCTACTGCTGTCGGAGTTTGCTACACTCTCAGAAAAAATGGTACAATGTTGTACCAAAGAAGGTACAAACCCTTGTCACTGGGGCAGTACAAAGACAAAGAATCAAATTTGTACCATTGCAGTTTTTACCTTTAAGGACATGATTTGTACTATGGGAAACCAAAATGTACCTTTAGTTTTTAAAACCTGCAGAACGTCATCAAAGGTACAAATCAGATCCATGAAGATTCCACTACAGTGACAAGACACTTTGTAGCTTAACAGTGTCAAGAATGCTTACCAAACATTTATTTAAAATGCCTTAAATGTTTAGTTTATAATACCTACAGTTTGATGTTTTACCAGTTGTTTTGTATTTTAGAGCTTAATAATTAACGTTTATAGGTTTCTCTAAATATGTACTTCTTGTTTTAAAATGGAAATTATTCATTAAATCACTTTGCCTTTCCAGTAATATTTATTTTCATAGGTATTGTAATAAAGAATGAGTTGTTTAACACTTTTGTACCATTTAAATGATTGTGTACCTTCATTTCAGTACTACCAGAAAAGGTACAGAACAGTATCATAAGATGTATTTTCTGTACCATATAAGGTACAATTTTTACAAAGGTACAAAACTGTTCCTTAATGAGCATTATTTGTACCACCGTGTACCTTTTTTCTGAGAGTGTACTGTCTACCAGAGATTGCATTTCAGTCACAGGTGCATGCTTTGAGAGCCTTTCTGACTGAGTGAATGAAACAAAAGTTTTTCACCAAGGCAACCCAGGGTGCTGAATTATAATTGGCTAAACTGAGAGTGGGCGTGTTAAAAGAACCAAAACAAAGATAGTCGTTCTAGCACATAACACATAACAAGCAGAATATTTGACTTTAGCATTGTTTTTCAGATAAACAAGAATGTTCACTTGGCATGTTTCTTAAATATCTGCAAACATTTTGTGGTATTTTAATGCTTTAGAAGAGTCAAAAGCTTACATACAGCACCTTTCACAGAAATCAATCAGACCTCAGGTTCTTACAGTACCTTGTTGTACAAGCAGAGTCTCCCACTGATCCTGTACCATCTTGCTCCTCTGGTTTGCTCTCAAGCTTCTCTTCGTCATTATTCCCTCCACTTTGCGCAACCACTTTCTGTCCATCTCAAAATGACAGCTGACATTTCCCATGACCATGGCATCTATTTTCTCTAATAGCCTTGTAAGCTGCATACCACTGGATCTCTCAGTATTAATAACATGATATCTATATCCGCATTTCTCCACCAGCCAAAGCAGAAGCGATTCCGCTTCACTTCCAATGCCCTTCGCTAGAGTTTGTTCCTGTATCTGGTCTCTATATGTGAACACGACCATAGTGCGACTCCAGACTCTCTCGCTCAGAAGCTCCAGGTGTTCCTGCGCTGACCTCCTGTGCTTTTCTTTGAATAAAGCATCAACCCGGATAACTAGGAGAATTGCATGGGGCCCAGGAGGACAATGAGCCACACTAAGCACAATTTCTTGTTTTTGAAACTCAGGGGTTTCTTTTACAAAGTAGTTCTTCCACCAGCCCGGCGTATCAACTACAGTGACCTGCCTTCCGGCAAAATCTCCATGCATCTTCACACACTGAGCAGTTCTTCTCAGATGAGGCTCCACATGACCTGTTATTAGGTTTGCCAAAGAGGTTTTCCCTGCTGCTCTGTTTCCCAATAACACGATTCTCAAATCAAAGAGGAACTGGACTCCTGCCAATAAGAGACAATGCATGCCTAATATCAAAACCACCGTTTCTTGTACCCTGTTGTGTATAGATCAAGAGATTGATTGTACTTGGGTTTCAACTTTACTTTAATAGAAAATCCCATTGGAGATGCTAGAAAAATGCTAGAGAATGTAAATGTGAATCTTACCACCAGATTGGCTTGCTTCGCATGTAGCCATAGCTGCACTCGGATATTCATAAACCTCCCTAAAATATTTAGAAATAATGTCACTTTTGGTTTGAATTAGTTACCCCGTCGTTTAAATGATACAAGAAGGTTAATAAAATGACTTCTGTCTTCAACTTTGTATTAATGTGTTTTTGTGGCACCAAGATCAAGCTAATGGATGATGCTTTTAAAATGACAAGATTACCACCCCATACATTTACAGCACTCTTCAACAAGCTTTTAGAAGCCATTAGCTATCTCTGAAAGAATGAATAAGTGAGGAGAAAGAGGTTTTACCTTTGTTCTCATCCTGGCGGAGAAGCTGGCAGTGAAATGAAGAATATTATTCTTGTGTGTACAACAAATATGAACAGGACTGGTTAGACTGGCTAAACGAATGACGAGAGACTTTTATAGAATCTTATCAGAAGAGGCTCTGTTTCCATTACACTGACAGATTTAGATGTAGACATCCATTAAAAGCACACTGTGCATATTCATAGCAGTCAGGCTTTTGTAATGAATTTGTGACCATAATGGTCATAATAGCTGTATTTGTATGATTGGAGAGGCTCATATGTTATTCATTTCTTCTTCTTACTCTTAGTATATATTTACACACATCCACAGACAAACATATGCAACTCACGCATGCACACACATATTTACTTTTGAAGTGGATGAGAAACATTTTTCAAAATAGTCCTAAGACAAGAATTGGTGTTGTTCTTTTCAGGAAACTTTAATGAAAGTGTTTATAGTTGTCTATCTTTAGCAAATACATTTTATCTACATAATTATTTTTTCTTTAAACACACACACACACACGCACGCACGCACGCACGCACGCACGCACGCACGCACACGCACACACACACAGTGGTACAGAAAGTATTCAGAGCCCCTTAATTTTTTTTGTTATATTGCAGTCATTTGCTAAAATCATTTACAGTAAGTTTATGTTTTCCTCATTAATGTAGGCACAGCACCACATATTGACAGAAAAAAAACAGAATTGTTGAAATTTTTGCATATTTATTAAAAAAGAAAAACTGAAATATCACATGGTCCTAAGTACTCAGACTCTTTGCTCAGTATTTAGCAAAATCACCCTTTTGATCTAATACAGCCATGAGTCTTTTTGGGAAAGATGCAACAAGTTTTTCACACCTGTATATATATATATATATATATATATATATATATATATATATATATATATATATATATATATATATATATATATATATGTGTGTATATATATATATATATGTGTGTATATATATATATATATATATATATATATATATATATATATATATATATATATATATATATATAAATATATATACATGGACAGCCATTTTAGGTCTCTCCAGAGATACTTAACTGAGTATATATACATATATATGTATGTATGTATTTATGTATGTATGTATGTATATCTGTGACTGTTCTTAAATGAGTATACTCAGTTAAGTATCTCTGGAGAGACCTAAAATGGCTGTCCATCATGTAGTATATATGATGTATTGTACTTTTTTATTATTATTTAAATTATAATATATATAAAATAAATGTATAGATACTATTTAAATGGTTTATGTTAACATATAAATCCAAACATAATCTATTGATCTATTTTCTGATGTGTTTTCCCCTGACAGGAAAATGTACAATAAATGCTCAAGGGACTTATATTTCAAAAGCTCTGCACTGGCCGATGCTCAAACAAGTGTCTTTAGATGAAAAAGGAGTTTTGCTCTCTCCCTTGACGTATATCAGAAAAGATGAATAGATATGTTAGACAGAAAAGAGAATAGGAGAAATGGGCAGAGAGGTTGTGTGAGGCATGACTCATGGACGGTGTCAGCGAGTGCTTGTCTTGTTTTGATGTACTGAGATCGGTCAGGGACAGATATGGCCATATCAGATTTCACAGAACTACAGCGGGAATGCAGAAATTGCTTATAACCTTGAAAAGACAGACCTCGGAAGAGAAAAAGAGAATTATGCTGGAAAGCATCTGCATGGTGAGTGACAGCTTATTGGATAAAATGGCCTCAAAGGGTTATTTCACTCAAATAAATAATGAAAAAAAAAATCAACAACAAAAGGATGAAAAAAACTGTTCTCACTTGTCCATAATTTATCAGTAGACAGTAATCATTAGGTTTTTTTTCAGTATTAAAGTCACATAACATTATTTGATTAAAAATGTTCAAATAAGATCATCCAAATTCATACAAACAAGTTGCTTATCTAATAATAAATGTACAAATTGGCACAAATAACTCAACGTTTTTTAATTTCGTTCATCTTCATGTACATCAAGCGACTCTAAGGTCCCGTTTACGCTAATATATTTTAGTTACAAAGCGGCATTTTAGAATGAAAACGATCTACGTCCACACTGGCGTTTCATCTAGCATTTCTAAAAAGATCTCAAAGAACTGGTTTTAACCAGTACATTGTTTTGTTTTTTTAAAGACCACACTATTTTTTGCTGTTGTGTGCATAGTTTGAGGCAGCTTCTGTGGTGTTATTTTAATGACAAGATGCTAAGAGTGTGCTATTTTAATGTCAGAGCACATTGTAGAGGAATTTACTGAAGAAAATATCCTGCAGTTTCATCAGTCGAAGTCAGCTTCAACACTCACAGAGAGTTTGCAGACCGACCAGTGTACAGATAAAATTTAACAGCAATAATACTCTAACAGAAGGTCACTAAAAATGTCATGCCTTTAAGTAACAATATTCTTGTTGGTCAAAACATAGAAAAGATTAGACAATCTCAACATGGAGGCAAAATTCAAAGCATATCCCTCAGTGACCAAGGTCAGATGTAATCGGTCATCCCGTAGGCTATTGAGGTCAGATTCTCCTTCATTCTACTAGTCTCCCTCCAAGGAAGTATACACAAATAATGCTTATCTACTGTAATTCAAGGCTGTCTAGTTTAACCAAGAATCTACTGTAGTCAGTACACACATACACTGAGGGCAATACAGCGACTATTTATGCTGATTTATATAGCGCTTTTACAATGTAGATTGTGTCAAAGCAGCTTAGCATAGAAGTTCTAGTAACTTCTAGTAAATAGAAGTCCAGTCCCGTTTTGAATTAAAGTTCAGTTTAGTTCAGTTCAGCGTTGTTTAATTTTCACTGCTAAAAGTCCAAACACTGAAGAGCAAATCCATCGATGTGTAGCTCCACAAGTCACAAACCAAGCAAGCCAGTGGCGCCAGTGGTGAGGAACATTTGTAAAAAAATAAATATTTGAAGATCATCTGCATAGCAGTGAGAGCTGTTCTCGTGTCTTCTAATAATGTCTCCCAGGGGTAGCATATATATTGTATACAGCAAAGGGCCTAAAACTGATCCTCGAGGTACCCCATACTTTACTGGCCTGACTTGTGAAAGCTGTCCGTTTATATTTACAATCTGGTAACGGTCAGTTAACTATGACTTAAATGATTGTAGAGCCTGTCCCTGGACACCTGTAGAATTTAATCGATCTATAAGAATATCGTGGACGATGGTGTCGAATGCAGCACTAAGATCAAGTAAAACTAGTAACGAGATGCAGTGTTTGTCAGCAGCTAAGAGTAAATCATTGGTTATTTTCACTAACATGGTTTCTGTGGCCTGAAACCTGACTGAAACACTTCAAAAATATTGTTCATCTGTAGAAACCCTGCAGGCACAGGATGTTAACATGACATCATATTGACGTTGTACCCCAACGTCGTGGAGATGTTGGACTTTGGTTGGAAATGAAAATCGGGTTGACATCAATGTCCATTGTCCAACCTAAAATCAACCCAAAATAAACTAAATATCAATATCTAATCAAGTTATAGATTTTGGTCACTTTTCAACACAACCTAAAATCAACCAAATATCAACATAATTTGACAATGCAATTGGACGTCAAAATAACGTTGTCCTTGGATGCTGGCTAGACATTGAATTTAACCTAATATGCTTAGACACGTCAAACACACACGGGTGCTCCTGCAAATGTTCCACAGCCTTTTCCTCCATTTCTTGGGTCCAAATAGACTGAGAAGAACTATTAACTTCTCCCCAAATCTCCCACTGGCCTGCAGATACCCCTAGTAGTGGATGCTGCTCTCTCAATGGCTGTAGGTAATCATCGATGTTAATTTCAGTCAGAACACATTTCACACAGCATGATTTGAGATCCAGATATTTACCATGCCAAATATCTGATGAGTGTCCGCGACTCATCACAGATTCTCTCCTGTGATAGTTCATACTGTGTGATTGTTATTTCCGTGAACAAGCACCGATTTGCCTGTGATTTCAAAAATTTGTCTGCGATTTCTAAAAACTTGCCAGTGAGTCAAAATCGGGGCTGAAGCCATACAGTCTGAACTCGGCATATGTTGCTGGGATGCAATACAATACAATTGTCAAAAATGGCCTCTTTACCAGACCTGTTAACAGTTAGAAAAGAAAGAATCTGCCATACAGAAAGAGCAATGACACACATTCCATTCCAAACTTTATTAATAGTCATATCAGGGAAAGTATATGCAAATACAGTGTATATTTAATCCAGTAAAATGCAACCAGAATCCTTCTGACTTGAAGTGATTCACTTTCAAATAGAATACCATGGCTGTGCTCTCACTCAGACATTACATTACAAAAAAGAAAGACTTAAAAAGATCTGTTTTGTATAGCATTTCACCCAACAACAGAAATATAAATCTGCAACTTTGACATGAGTCTTCATGTTTTGCTTCCATATACAGCTGTCACATGTGAGTTGTGACACATCACTGTCCATCAACTGACTACTACTCACAAATGTCTTCAGCTCACAACATTGGGTATGGGAAATCTTTGAAGATACTCCCATAAGCACAGAGTGTTGACAACAGTTTATAGCGATGCAAAAGTTATATATCAGAGCCTTCCGAACAACAACATCGGAAAGCATATGATGACTTAATTTAAATATTTTTTGAGTAAACTATCCAAACGTTTCATACCAATTGATCAACACTATAGTTTTCTACTTTGGACAGCGTGGTTTTTTCAATATATGAGCTTTGAATTCATCACATTTTCTATCAAATTACAGATGATTCATATGCTCTCACAGGCCCCCTTCAGCCTATAAATCTAATTAGCGCCGCTGCAGCCTCCGCCGCACAGGACCCACGTTCAGTCTGAAACGCAAGATCTGAGCCTTTGTTTTTCACTCACCACAAGCCATTAAAGTTGCATTTAGCTCATACATCATTATCACTGTTATCTGCATCTCTCGGTGGAGGATTACTGCTAGTAAAACATGAAAAGTGAAGGTTAAGAACACAATAACAGAGATTAGAATCGTTTCTTATCTCCGAGGAACTTGCCGGCTTAAACAGAGCGAACGGGCTGTTTATATGGCCGTGTATCAGGTAATTGGAAAGTTCTGCTCGGCTGGAACCCTCACCGCCTCCAGTGATGTTGGTCACACTTCTTTCTCTGTCGTTCTGGAAGGAAATAAAGCCGACGTGGGTGCGCAGCCTGAGCCCTGATAAGGAGAATGTTAGGATGGCACTTGGATTATGCTCCTGCAATCCCTCTATCTAGACTTATTTGATGACAAACTGCCTAGGAACCCTTTCCAAAGCCTGGCTTCATTTCCGCTCATGTTCTTAGGATTGCAATGTGCCCGAGGCTAATCTGCGCCAGGATCTCTCCCTGCTCCAAGATTGTTTTCCTGCATGGATGAATGGGGATTCTTCAAAGAGATGGGGCAGATTATTTTCGGAGGTAGACTGTTTGACATGCACTTTAAATTCAGCTGAATTTGATCTGTATCCACTTACTTAGTCACTTTGGTTTGAAGAGGTTTTTGCACACTGAGAGCTCCCAAAATCACTTATTCAACCTCTTAGAGAGATCTCTTTTACTGCCGTTGCCTTGAATTGAACTTATCTAAAGGAGAGCTGATCTAACCGTACAAGACTGTCAATGCTTCCTTTGATGTAGGGTGTTTTGGTAATCCATACAGAATAATGGGACTAGAAATGATGACGTTAAAATGGAAATGGTGAAGCATTGAACACCCTGTTCGGATGACGCAAGTGTTGCAAATATGGTACCTGAAAAAGCCATTCTTTGCGTGGTTTGATTCAAAGAATTTTGATTTAAAGAATATGTGTTAATACTGCAAAATATTCTCAACGTTACAGTCACTGCTCTTGCCATCCAAAATAATGGGAACATGCCAATTGAGGGGAGGGATTTGTGAAAAGTGTGGTTCTTGATTATTGTGGTTCAGCATTTGCCTCAGCATTTCAAAAGGAAAAGATTAACATTTTAGGTCAGAAATAATCCACTTCTTACCTACAAGACTGTTATGATTGACCTTTTATTTCATTGGGAGTATTAGGCTTAACATTACTTATTATTATATAGTCAGAGGAGTATAGAAAAGTTTATGAAAGTGTTACTCCACAGTACAATAGCAAAAATATACAAATATACATTTTTTGTTGCAATAGTCAGTGTCGTGCAGAAATGGACAGCAGACAATGCAACTACTACATAATACAAAAAAAACTACATGACTTACAAATAAAGTTGCATTTTTTTTAGTTGTGCTTCGGTTATTTCAGTTATTTTGCCTTAAATGTACAAACAATGTACTCGTTTTTTAAAATTTACATTGAAAATTATTTTCTTGGACCCATTGTGCCTTTTAATACAGCAAGGTTTATATTATACATGTTACTGCAGATTAGACTGGCATTTCTGACAGCCACGAACCAGGAGAAAAATCTCAAATCTCTTTGCACAGAGTTGCACATTGTTTTCGGGAGACATACTGTTCAACCAATTTTTTATTAAAGATCTATTTCTTTCTTTCTTTCTTTCTTTCTTTCTTTCTATCTATCTATCTATCTATCTATCTATCTATCTATCTATCTATCTATCTATCTATCTATCTATCTATCTATCTATCTATCTATCTATCTATCTATCTATCTATCTATCTATCTATCTATCTATCTATCTATCTATCTATCTATCTATCTATCTATCTATCTATCTATCTATCTATCTATCTATCTATCTATCTATCTATCTATCTATACGATTATTTTGCTATCTATCTATCTATCTATCTATCTATCTATCTATCTATCTATCTATCTATCTATCTATCTATCTATCTATCTATCTATCTATCTATCTATCTATCTATCTATCTATCTATCTATACGATTATTTTGCTATCTATCTATCTATCTATCTATCTATCTATCTATCTATCTATCTATCTATCTATCTATCTATCTATCTATCTATCTATCTATCTATCTATCTATATATATAAATATATATATATAAATATATATATAAATATATATATATATATATATATATATATAAATATATATATATATATATATAAATATATATATATATATATATATATATATATATATATATATATATATATATATATATATATATATATATATATATATATATATAATTTAATTAAATATATTTGTTTAAAAATTATTATTGTTATATTTTACATTTCAGTTATACTTTTTTAATGAATTTGATATCTACTAGGAAACATCAAAATTATGTTTTGATTTTAAATGTAACAGGTCAAGACCTCTTAGAGGTTGAAACATCTCATGACATTAACATGTGTAAAACTACTTTAGGGCTACATGGGGTAAATAAATGTAGAAAAATAAAAGGATAAATGATAGGTAATATCACAGTGAGCAAATCAAAACAATATTTTAATTTTGAGATTAACTAAACCTTTAATGCATTATTTACTAATAATCAATCAATAAAAATAATGAGGAAATTAAGTCAAAACAAAGTTAACTTGAGTTATTTTGAATGGTATGAAATGGGAAAAACAGGCTGGCAAACGCCTTTTATGGACCATCAGTTCATGACAAAGCTGCGGAGCCACTCCCACCTATTGCATATATGTGGGTGTGGCTCTGAAGCTCTGCCTACTCTGGAGTCAAAATAGTCACAATAAATAAAAAATATCATGTTGTCTGAACTGGGATTAAGCTAGAAAAAGAATCTGTTCTCTTGACAATTATAGGCTTTTTGGAAAATTAAAACTTGAGGCAACGAATAAATAGGAACATAATCGCTTGATTATCTGTTTGTAACAAAACAAAGAATCTTTGTCAACAGATTCTGCTTAACAAGAGCACTTTCATTTGACTAATTAGATTTTCTCTTTCTCTCTCCAATTCCATTCTCATGCCTTCCAGGAACAAAGATGAATCTATTCCTGCTTTTTGACAGAGCGCTTATGTAGTTAAAACTAATGGCAACATTCTCTCTCTAAGAATAAAACATTTAAGATCCATAAAGTAATGCCTTATCAACTCAAGCTTCATTAGCAAAAACATTAATTACCTATACAGTATATAATTGAGTTTTTTAGAGTAGCTTTATAAAGAACTTCTGTGCTTTAATGCAGTTCTGCTTTAAATAAATGAACTGCATTTTCTTTTAGTTCCAGAAAAAAACTGTAATTAGCATTTTAAGCAGTCAGTAAACCTTATAAGGTTCACCATATAAGAGTTTCTGACACCAAACCAAAAATATCTCCTATTCCAGCCGAGCTCTCATTAGTCACTGGAGTTGTTATTAATGTGCTTCAGCTTTTCTACTCAATCCTCCGTATAACCTGCGGCTGTTACAGCGATGCTGACGAGTAACAAGGAAAGCCACATATGCCACTTTCCACAAATATCAGACAGAATCAGCTCTGATTTTCAGAACAAATGGTGCTTAAAGGAATAGTTCACCTAAAAATGAAAATTATGTGGAATAAAAGTGAGCACAATTTTATACATAATAGAAAGTGATACAGGTTTAAATTCATGTGCGAGTGAGTATAGGAACATTTGAATTTTGTTAAATCAAGTTAAACTTAATGTAAATGACCAAGTTGGACCAATGACCAATAAAAAAATGCTTTGACATCTAAGAAATTTACAGTTTTTCTCAGTTGCTTTGGTGCATTTCTCACAACACTATTTACATTTGCACAACAGTTAATGCATTTCTCAAAACAATTAGTACAAACTGCAAAACCTAGTTGATAACCTGCAAAGCATGTCACTTGCTCAAAATGGATAGCTCATTCCTCAAAAGCAAATGTTCATGTCAATGAAAGTGTCAGTGTCATCAAGATGAAAAGTCCTGACACCATTGTTTATGAACAAGACAGTCAGATGGCTTTGTCATGTTTTAATTATGACAGTTTACTCGGTACATTTTGAAAAAAAAAAGTCATATTTTGATGACACTTGCTGAAAATACTCAAGACAGCACTATATACTATCTGCACAGCCATTTGAAAACTAGAGTAAAGTTAGACATCACTGCGTTTAGTGAGGTATCTGAGTACAAGACACTGAATATGCATGTTTCATATTTTTACTGCATATACTCTTTGCAATTCTAATTTATTCAAGTAAAAGAATAAATACACCCTTATTTACAACAAACACAAACTTCCTTTGGGTGGAGCTGTGCACAACTGTAAACAATATTGCAGTACATATTGGAACTGAACCTACAACATACATATGTCTGTAAATCATTCATGAAATTTTCAGACATTTTCAGGAAAAAAGATTTACATTTTTTTTATAAAATTAGCTTGACAGATTTTGACAACTAGTTCAGCATTTTTGTATGTAATGGCTCATGTAATTATTAACTATTAGTTTTAAATGGAATGACTATTCAGCATTCATCAGTTTAGTTAATTTTGACTGACTGACATGACATAAGCACATGATAATGTTATAAAACAGCAGAGAGTTGTATGAAAGCAGTTGATGCATGTTCAAAAGCATTTGCAATGTGTTGGAAGGAATGAGAAACTGCTACTATGATGTGCACAAATGACTAATTGTTTTGAGAAATGCATTAAATGTTATGCAAATGTAAATAGTGTTGTGAGAAATGCACCAAAGTTACTGAGAAAAACAGTAATACATTTGTTAGTAAAGTTTTTTTTTTTAATTCAGTTGTTATTTATTTTGTTTTTAGTTTTAGTTATTTACTATAACATTTAAGTCAAATGAAAATGACATGTTACAGGCTGTTTTTTAATTTTATTTTAGTGACATTTTACTTTAATTGACATTTTACTACTAAAACATATCAAGTTAAACAAAATAAAAATGACCAAGTTTGACCAATGACCAGTATAGTTACAGTATATATATATATATATATATATATATATATATATATATATATATATATATATATATATATATATATTGAGTAATGAAATATTTTCAGTTTAGTTGTTCTATTAATTATAGTATTGTTGAGCCTAAATTCATGTTCATAGTGTAACCCACTGGTCCTACTGCACCCAACCCAGTCTGGCAAAGGTAGATAGGATACACAGCCGACCAGAAGTGCGATATGCACATCAAAATAGTGCATCCTTTACACTCACCCCCATAAACCTCACTCCATACCCGGACAAGCCCCCATGTGTAAACCACTGGTCCTACTACACCCAACCCAGTCTGAGCTGGGATCGAACTGGCGATTCTTTGCATGGGAGTTGGTTGCTCTAACAAGGATGTTAAGGACCTTAGCCTCTAGCTTCTGTCGCTAGAGCAACTTTAGAGGTCAGAGGAGTGAGGTTTACCAGCATAACACTTTCCTACCTGGCCTCCGTTACACTCACACCCCTAAACCTCACTCCCATCCCGGACGAGCCCCCATGTATAACCCATCAGTCCTACTACACCCAACCCAGTCTGAGCTGGATCAAACCGGCGATTCTTTGCATGGGAGTTGGTTGCTCTAACAAGGAGGCTAAAAACCATGGCCTCTAATGTCTGCTGCTGTAGCACCTTTAGAGGTCAGAGAAGTGAGGTTTACCTGCATGGCACTTCACTAGCTGGCCTCTGTTTCAATGACTAATGATGAATAATTATTGATGTTGTTATTATGATTATTTATTTAAATGTTTTCTGTAAATAAATTAAAATTCTATAGTGATTTTTTCCACACACAATGAATTGGACTAACTAGATAAGGTTCAAAATTCTTATTATACACAGCTGAAAAGACCTCTAAAAACATAAAACCACTGTAATGCTAGCAGTTTGCCTAAACCTACAGTACTTTATAGCTAATCTTCATGTTAGGAAAACTTCCATTAGATCATACATTTCCAAACATATCCAAGAGAAAAAAAAGAACATCCTTGATTTTATGCCTTCACAGCTTTTATAAAAGTCATAGTCCACCAAAGTGTATATCATGCCAGTGGAAGAAGCCATATTACAGTACATTAATGTTCAGATCACATACCCAGAATAAGCCGCACATACTGTAGATTACACCTGAGCTCAAATGAACGATTGTAATAGTAGTCTTGCCCTTGACACTTTTATTCTACAGCCCTTTTTCATAACACAATTTAACATGTTCTCAGTGTTCACGCTGCGTTCCCCGGTGGAAAGAGTGTTGCCTTCTTAAGTGCCTTTCCATTATTCTAAAAGCCCAAGTGTAAAATCGACCCTTCGATGGATGAGGGACGAATCAACAAAACAGGAGAACTCAGGGGAACATTTTACCCATAAGACCATCACAGTTCTTTAAAAAAAAAATCTGATTGACAGGAAAGTTGCTGGAAAGTGAGAATTAATTTGTTCGGTGATGACAAGTGATTATACAAGCGTAAACGCCTCGGTGTTGTCAACAAAACGTGAGGAGCTTTATGACATGTATGCTTTATATTGCCGAAACCTGACTTTTATGTACATATAAATGGAGTTTTTACACCGTTCAGATTTGGTTATGCTTGGCGAACAAGAACCAATCGGATTTGCTTGTTTTCTCATGGGACACATTTGAGCTTCTGAAATAACCAGTGAGGTTAGTTCCATTCAAAAACTTAAGTGAGATAACACACTGATCAAAATTTGATTCTTTATAATCATACTATTTGCTTGTCATTGCAGCTTATTTTACTGTATATTTGTACTTAACCTATTGTCCCTATAGACAACCATCATTATGAGACAATGCTACTTTTCAGTGTAGTCTAACTTTTATTTAGATTGTTAAAGACCAACTCAATCTTTTTTAAAGGAAATGCTTTAATTTTGAAATACTGCATATCACGTCAATACATAGCATGCAATACATCTTGATGATAACAATTAGGGCCAAATATTTTAGCAAATAAGATAATTAGGTTGTTTTCTTTTGGAAACAAGTTGCAACACAAGCATTTATAGCAAATCATATAAACAAATATAAATATCCCACTTGCTTTCTGATCCTTGTCTACCAAGTTCTCTTACACCCCTTTGATTGGTCACATGCTCAACAAAAAGGGCTGCGATTGGCTCTTGCGCACTGCGCTCTTTTCACAGATGAGTGACACTGACTACGTTAACATGGACACCAATAATTCGATTTAAATGCGATTAAGACAATACTCTGATTAAGAGTCTACCATATAAACAGCAATTTTAATTAATTTAATGGGATTAAGGTCATAATCGAACTAAAGAGAAATCTAATCAAGACATGTAAAGTATGCCGATTTTAGTCGCATTATTGAAGTGCAGTACAGGCACCTTAAATGAATTATTACCAGCATGAAGGACTTTTCGCTGCATTTTGCGACAGGATAGCATGCACGCACTAAAAAAGCAACTCATGTAAACAATTCAATTCGTCACTAACTACATTTACATGGACATCAGAAATCGAATTATTTGCTTTAATCTAATTAAGAGAATAAGACTAAGGTGTTTATATGAGTTGCTTTTTGAGTGTTACTTTCATGATCCAGTTTTACATGTTATAGCACATAATTCGATTAACGTCATCGCGTCACCGCGCTATCCGCATTACCTCCAGAGTTTCATGCAGTTTCGGGTGTTTCATTTTTAATTTGTCGACTTTAACTGCGGTTTGGCACTTTCACTTTCATTCACAAACATTTTATGCACACCCTCCCTGACAAACAAATATTAGATGCAACTATGAACTGCTGGAAGAGTTATTTTAATGGAAGTTCATACCGCACACTGAATGGAGGAAAAAAAACCTCCGCATTTCACGATGTGGTCTGTGGTCCGCACTGACTGGGTAGGTGCAAAGAGTGTCAAACAGCCGTGTGTGTGTGTGTGTGGACTATCCTGTTGCAAAACGCAGCGAAAAGTCCTACATGCTGGTAATAATTTGATTAAGGTGTTTACATGCCTGTACTGCACTTCAATAATGCGACTAAAATCGGCATACTCCACATGTCTTAATTAGATTTCTCTTTAGTTCGATTATGACCTTAATCTGATTAAATTATTCAAAAATAGCTGTTTAAATGGTAGACACTTAATCAGAGTATTGTCTTAATAGCATTAAAATTAAATTATTGGTGTCCATGTAAATGTACTTTGATAAGCGGCAGCGGCGATCACAGCTGATCCATGATAGACACGGTGGAGAAAACTCTGCATGCATGCACTCGTGTCTGTATCCAGAAGTATCGCTGTAAAACAACTGAAAGGAGAGGAAAAGTCACGCCAGCAGGTCAAATGGGCCGCAGTAAGAGAGAGAGAGAGAAAGAGAAATGGAGTTTAAACGATTACTTTTGACAACCCTACTTGCAATGTTACAAAATATTTAAAATAATAGTAATAGTAATACATTTTATTTATGATGCAACTCAAAGTGCTACAAGATATACAATAACAATTAATAATGCAGAGAATTACAAGCTTGCATAAAATCCCAGTAAGAAGCCAGCAACAATAAAGAATAATAATTAAGGAAAATGTTACAAGGCCTTACCGTCATTTTATTGGTTGACAATCGACCACTCTCATGGACTGCAGGTTTTATTAGATGAGATGCTCAGGAACCAAACAAACATGGGCTGACATGATGTTCATTATAATGGACACAGGATCCAACAACAATAATCTGGCCAAAACCAATTTTCAGAGTTCATAACAGATTAAAACTTTCTGGAAAAGTGTGATCTGATTGGTAAACTACTATTGGTCTGTGGTGATTATGTAAAGGTGTGTGTGGCTCTGAAGCTCCAGCTTTTTTAATGTCCAAATATTATGGGGTTAAATTCTTTTGCTTAGCTTGTGGAGGTCAGACATCTGCGAGTGAAAAAGACAAAGAACTGTTGTTTGGGTTTTTACAAACATCTTTTTACTCCACAGCAAAAAGCAAAAAAAAAACAACTTCAGTATCCGGAGCAAAAAGACTGTCGGCTCTGTATCCATCACACAGACTGACCCGATAAGTGCAGACACTGAGACTTCAGCTGGGAGTTAGACCTACTATTCAGGTGACCAATTTATCATTGATCTTCCCATTTGGGCTGTTGTTTTCTGTTGATTTTCTATACGGGAGCTTCCCATCACGGTCTTATTGAGCAAAAATAAAATAAAAAGGAGGTTTCATCTATTTCACAGGCAGCAAGCTCATTCATCTTTCAGGAATTATTAAACATGTCGTTGAATTATTGGTACACAGCTGATATCTGAACCTCGACAGGCTTTAGCATAACTGTTTCCATCCGTACAGTCATGCTCTGCCTTCTGTCATTTCCATTCTTGGCAGTGTTTCCAATGTATTAATAATACACCGACATGCTCTGTGTCAGATATACTTTAAGGTTATGTGTTAACTGAGGTGTTCAAAAACATAATGATCTTTCTCAGGGCTTGACTTCAACTTTTTTGCTCATAGCCACAGTGGATAATTGTTTTCACGAGCCACTTAATTTTACTGGTTATTTTATGTGGCTAGAAATGTGTTTTATATTAAAGTTTAAAATATATTTGATTGATAACATCATTACATTGTCATGTCAGTTGATATACAGCAGACACATCATTGAAGCAGCTGTAGATTTTTAAGGAGGTTCAGTATCCATGCGTTTACATTGCAAAAAACACTGGATTAAAACTGTTTAGGACTGTTTATGAGCTTAGCGCCGTAAATTATATTTAAATACATAAATATGAACTGCTGGAAAAACACAATGATACATTTTAATTTGACTTCCTAAATGAGTAAGCTCCTATTCATTCACTCAGATGGCTGATATATACAAGCATGAAGCGTTTTACGTTTCGTCAGTTTAATGGATAATTCGTACGAATTCATACATTGAGTTCAGTCATATGAAGTTTTACAATTTTAAAAAGGAGGCATGGCATCTAACCCCACCCCTAAACCAAACCGTCATTGGGGGATGAGCAAATCATACTAAATTGTACGAATTAGATCAGATGAATTCATACGAATTAGCCACTAAATCAAAAAAATCTGTGAGATTGTGTTGAGCAAATCCATGGAATCTTAATAGGTCAATAAGTCAGACTCACCTAAAAAACGCTGCATCATTCAAAGAAACACATTTTGAAGTATCACATTAGAAACGAGTGAAAACTCACAAAAAAAACTCATTTGAAATAAAAATATGAATAGGAGACGGATTTACCAAAGAAACTCTGATGTTGCAAACATCACACTCACTTGACTAATCAGCTGTTCTCATTATGCTTGCCTTGTTTACTGTTGGTCACTAGTTACCAATACTAGAGTCATCTGCTCAAACAACTTGAAGGAAATACACCTTATTCATAGCTGTCAACAATGGGATGTGAAAATGAGGGACCCAAATTTCTAAAACTGTTCATCTTGAGCTGTTTCATTGTAAATAACTTTAGAAAAATAGAAGAATATTACATTAGAAAAAGCTGCAAATAAATAAACCTTTTCATCACTGTATAATTTAAACATTCTGATTAAGCAGCAGTGAATAAATCTCTCATTTAGATTTTTCATTTGATCACATTAAATAACAGAGGTGTCACTTGAAAAAATGCACACATCTATAATGAAAGCATTTGATTGCTTTCCTGTTTATGCTTATTTAAGACAAAGTTTAAAAGAAAACCCACCAAGATCACCATGTTTAGATATTATTATTATTATTATTATTATTATTATTATTATTATTATTATTATTATTATCATATTATGTTGTGTGTTATGTCTGTTCAAACACACACCCACAACCCAGAGTGTCCACTTTTGCTCCGCTTCAAATTACATGTACAGAATCCGTTTAGAAAACAGTAAACTAAACTTAAAAAAAAAACATTTGCTTCGTGTTGGGATGAACACCTAGCTATAGTGTTGCTCAACGTCTGATCTTTAATGATCACTAATCTTTTCATTTCTTGTTTTGTGAGTGTGTATGAATGAGTGTGTATGGGTGTTTCCAAATAGTTGCAGCTGGAAGGGCATCCGCTGCGTATAATGTATGCTGGAATAGTTAGAGATTCATTCCGCTGTGACGACCTCTAAAATAGAGACTAAGCCAAAGGAAAATGAATGAATGAATGTAAAAAGTACAGTTGTCAGTTTTTTACAGTAATTTTTTTACAGATTATTATTATTTTACATTGTAGGCTATATTGTACAGCAAGTAATGAATATAAAAACCCTACTAGACTACAATAATCTTGTTGTGCTTATTTGTTTGATTTCTCCACAACGCTCTCAGAATATCAGAATAATTCTTCTTAAAAATGTGTCTCTTCCTTAATTTGATGTTTTAAGTTACTTTGGGAAAATAAAACACATTTCCTAGAAAAGCGTAAAGACAATTTTAATCCCAATTTATGTTTTGACACTTTAACCCACCAGTGTGGCTACTGGGACTGATTGTGTTACGCACCACTGCTGAAAATCTCCCCACATTTTTACAATATAAAATTCTAATTTCATAATATTATTGTTTTTTTATTGATCAAATATATGCAACCTTGCTGTGCAGAAGAAATGTTTTATACTGTAGATCCATTACATTGCCTATTGGTAGTTTACTGCATGAAGAAAACAGATTATACTTTTCCCCCAGGCATATGTCAGACGTAATGTAAAATTTGTTGTTAAAAAATGGTTTAGTCACATTCTGCCTGCATTCCATCCAAGCTCCAAATCTCAAAAAGTCCACAAGCTTAATTAAAACTTGCGAATCTTCATTAGACTTGTGAACTGGCAGGCCTCTTGTGATCGGATTATGAGATTTGCTTAGGATTCACAAAATGAAACCCAATGTCTCGTTTGAACTCAAGAGGTTTGTTGGAGCATCTCGGAAATATATGATGGAGAAATCGTGGTAGCTCTTAAAACTGAATGTGAAAACAAAGCCAGAGGGAGAATATCACAAAAGCCAAACAAACATTAAGGCTCATTCTGATAATGTATTGTGATGGTGGCGTTATTATACCACATGTCTGGTTTTCTGTCAGGATAAACAATCACTGTTTTCAAATATCCATTACCAAAATGATCCTTACAGTGTGTGTGTGTGTGTGTGTGTGTGTATCGTTAGGCGAAGGACATTAAACATTTAGGAACATTAAGAGAGGAAAAGTCTTTAAAAACCACAAGTAGCAGTAAAGGCTGGATAAGACATCAATGTTTTCATATCATCATCATTATCACTTCTAAGAAATAAAAATGAGTAATTTATATTAATGTGCACATTTTGGATTCCATAAAACATACATCAAAACATATCAAATGGAAACATATGTAAATATGCGCACACAAATACATAACATTTAACATCATGTTGTTTTTGTAATTAGAAATGCCTTTATTTCTTCTCAAGTTGACATTTTCAGAGCTTTGCAAGGCTTATAAAACGGTAAAAATAACTGAAGTGAGTTGTTATGAAACACACTTGATCGATGTCCAGATCAGTGTGACAGACGTCCTGATGGTTCGCAGTCTCGGCATGCAAAATAAAAAAAAAAAAAAAAAAACAAGGCACCCAGAAAATACATCCCAGCTTTAGAAATTCAGATCAGACTTGAAATGAATGGAGATTGAGGAGGAAAGTAATTGAGTGAGAGAGAAAAAAAAAGTTGAAGAAACTAGCAAACAGTGTGAAGACGCAGCCATCTGCTTTCACTTTAATATTCAGACTGGACGAGTCCAAGAAGACAACTCAAATAAACATGAGTGGAAAAAGTCCAGTTAGTGATCCATGGCATCTTCATCATCTTCATCATCACTGCTCTCAATGAAATCATCATCAATGCCTTCAACAGAAGGTCCAGCTTCATCATCATCATCGTTGTGTTCTTCATCTCGCAGTTCTGCCAACAGCTGCTCCGTATGTTCAAGCATGGGTTCGTCCTCGCATCGCAGCTTCAAATAAAGCTACATTACAGAAAAAAAGACATATCGTATGATTATTATCAGAGGAAGGATGGCGGTGTTTGATCAGAGAGGGAAAAACAAATCTCAGCTTTGACTCCAGCATTAGTGATCTCATGATGCTCCAAATCAGAACTAATTGGGACAGTATGGAAAACACAAATAAAAAAAAGAAAGAACATAGTGATTTCCAAATTTACTTTGACTTGGATTTCATTGCAGACAAACTGAACACAAAATATTTCATATTTTGTTTGGTCAACTGCTTTTCATTTGTACATATACATCCTTTCCTGTCATTCAGACCTGCAACACATTCCAAAAAAAGTTGTGACAGGAGCAGTTTAGGGATAGTAATCAGGTAAATTGGTTAAAAAATGATATGATTTGAAACAGGTGGATTGTAATTTGGGGTTGTAACTTTGATAACATATCTTTAAAATGAACTAAAATTACAACATTAACCTCAAGCATGGCTCAGTGTTTTTACTACTGGTGCAGTCAGACCATAAGGCATAATTACAAGTATCCACTTGTTAAGTGTGACGTCACGCGAAACGGCTTCCAAGTGCTCCATCAAACTGTATCGGGAGACTCAACAAATGGTAATAATAAACGTTTACAAGGCTATGTAATATTTTTGAAAATCACAATCGCAATATATATATATATATATATATATAGTGATTGTGATTTTCAAAAATATCACATCGCTTATATATATATATATATATATATCCATGCCTATTATCAGATGGCCAGAATATTATTGAAATATTATTGTCTGTGATGCAGCAAGTCCAGATACTGTTGTGTACACCTGATTTTATATAACATTTACTTTAATGTGTGATATGTATGGTGGCCCAGAGAGCTTAACACGCTGCAATTTACATTTAGCATTTACAAAAAATATCAGCAAATAAAGAAACGATCTTCATCAATTTGAAAGCAAACATCAGAGAGGGAAAATAAGTCTCAGCTTTGACTCCAGCATTAGTGATCTCATGATGCTCCAAATCAGAACTAATTGGGTCCCCTAGAAACATTTCCATTGTGTTACGTGCATATTTGCAATTGTTGTGACCGATCTGCAGCGCGTTTCTCCAGTTGTTTGTGTTGTGACCAATTTGCAACACGTGTGCTTTCAAATTGATGAAGATCGTTTCTTTATTTGCTGATGTTTTTTTAATTGCATGTGCTTTCTTAAATTGCAGCGTGTTAAGCTCTCTCGGCCACCGTAGATATGACTAAAAAGTGGTCATAAACAAATATTTTCTCAATTCAAATGAGTAGCGGCTTGAAGTCAGAAATAGTATTCCATACATCATGACTTAACAAGCGAATAAACAAGTACAAATCTGGTATAAATGAAAGAATAAGCAAGTAAAAATCTGACCAATTTTAGAATTAGAGAAGAAACTACTAGCCAAATTTATATAAAGTAAAAACACTATCGAAGACAAGTGAGGAGTCACTAATAAACAATACAAGTAAAATACAACCAAAAACAAAACAAAAAAATGCAAGAGAACACATAGACACTTGAAAACTGTGCTTTACTTTCTTTAGGTTCTAAGGGCGCAAGTCCACCAAAATGTTTTTTTCCCAAAATGATGTCTTTTTTACCTGCTGTTGTCAATGAAAGTGTTGTTTTTTAAACAGCATCAACGCAGTGAAACACTGACAATGCAATTTCTTTTTTAAAATAATAAATTGTCTGGTTGTCTCCTCATGCTTTCATGTTGTTTAATGGTCTAGGACAGTAAAGTGCCATTGGATGCATACTTTAGAATCTCACTGTAAGTAGGTATCCAGTTTTTCAAAAAACATATAGCAGTTTGACAGCTGTCAAACTCAGTTCCTAGAGGGCTGCAGCCCTGCAGAGTTTTATTCCAACTCTGCTTCAACACACTTGGGGCTCATTCACACAGAATGCATCTTTGCTTCTTAAAATGACTGACGAGGTACTCAAGAATGGGTTTTAAAAAAGCTCAGCGCAAGGTTCACGTGACGTGACATTATGATGTAATAATGACAATAACTGACCCATTAGAAATAGAAAAACAACATGTTATGATAAGCACATGAAGATGCATCATATATCTCAGGATATTCTGGACAAAGCCACAATGAGCACCTCATCCGCCATGATATAAAGGTAAATAAAACCATTAATCATGCCAACTTTCTAATATAAACAGAAGCTTGCAATAGTTGCCCCACCTCTGAGCTCTTCTGATTGGTCCACTGCTTTTAGATCCGACAGTGATGAGCTGTGCAGCATGTGAAAGTTAAAGATCTTTCAACTTAACACAGTGTGTCAAAACATGACGATTCAAAAGACGTGAGCGTAACAGTCAAATGTCCATCCAACGCATGTTTGCATTGAAAAACAATATAAAAGTAGTGTATTGTGATGAAAAACGCATTCCGGTCAAAATCCCATTAAGGCATTAATCATTTCACTCAACGGCCATCTTTGAAACGCCTCTCAGGCAGTATGCTCAGGTTCTGTTTGAATGGGGAAACATCAAATTCTCCAAAATTACTTGCCAAGCTCATGATTAAACTTCTTTTTGGAAATCAACAATAAAATTAAACAACTATCTCTGGAGTTTCATATCTAAACGCTTAAATCACACAAAATCTGCAGAAATTTAAGTCTGGTTTGAGTCCCTCCCCCAGAAACTCATCAGTTTATACCAATCGATGATTGGCTCCTGTACTAGAAGGCGGGGCTTCATTGCCCATATTGACCATTACACTTTCCCCCATTCAAAACTATATGAGTGACACATCTTGTGTATTGTTTAGTCTTTGGTTCGGTGTGAATGGCCCTGTACTGTCCCTGTAGGTTTCAAACAAGTACTCAATTAGTTTGATCAGGTGTGTTTAATTAGGGTTAAAGCTAAACTGTGCAGAGCTGCGGCTCTCCAGGAACTGAGTTTGACACCTATGCTATATAATATGGAAATATGCAAATTTGGATGCAGCCTTTGTCTTTTGATATTGATTAATGTTAATGGCTGCTTTCACTTTAAAAAAATGTCTTCCCCAACGGTTTACTTTACACTGTGTTTTAAAAACCATCCTTTGATGTTATTTGACAAATATCTGGCTGCACGGTGGCACAGTGGGTAGCACGTTCACCTCACAGCAAGAAGGTCGCTGGTTCAAGCCTCATGTGTGGAGTTTGCATGTTCTCCCCGTGTTCGTGTGGGTTTCCTCTGGGTGCTCTGGTTTCCCCCACAAGTCCAAAGACATGTGGTATAGGTGAACTAGGTAGGCTAAATTGTCCGTAGTGTATGTGTGTGAATGAGTGTGTATGGATGTTTCCCAGTGGATGCTGGATAAGTCTGTGGTTCATTCCAGTGTGGCGACCCTAGATTAATAAATGGACTAAGCCGAAAAGAAAGAATGAATGACAAATATCTCTTGAAGTGTAAGAACATGTAAAAGAGAAATGCTGAGAAACAGAAGCACAAATAACACACTAGGATTGAGATCCCTATCGCATCTAGAGCTTTAAAATGTATGGGAGCTGCTAAAAACTGTGGATAATTTAAAAAAAGACTAAATAAAACCTCTCCTATGCATCACTCCTATTTATTTCTCTCTTATCTCTGTCCTACATAAAGTATCTCAAGGAGTCTCTCTCTGTTTCTTTCTTTTTCCTTCTGTCTTTCTTTCTTCGAGAAGGTCCAGTGCCGGTAAAGTCAGCTGGCAAACTCCACAAATGAGTGTCTCCTTTTCCAAGCCCAAAAGAAACGAGTTGTGCATCAGAGGGAAAGTGTTCAGCAAGTGACTGAGTGTTTGCCAGGAGAAGAGGAGAATTCAATCCCCCCACTGTCTCTGCTCTTATCGCAGTAAAATATACCCCTGAAGAACATGATAAAAAAGCAATTCTCCAAGTGAAGGCAAAACAATATATCGCACCACACGTTCTGCCTTTGGTTTTTATAAAAGGCCTGGTGAGGATTTCATCCTGTTTCAGAAGGGGAATCTGCGCAAGCCTGTTTCAGCCATGGGACGAAAACATAAAGGTGGTTGTAAAATGTTCGCTCATAATTCTGACTTGTTTCTCCCCATATTTCTGAGCTTCTGTGTAACATTTGAGGGTTTTTTTTTACACAGTTTTTCCATACCTGGGTTCTTACAGTATTGCTCAAAAATTCTTTATTTTTTTTACAGTTCAGACTTTTTTCAGTCTCTATTAAAAATATTTTGTTAACATATTAATAAGATGTTGTTTTTTTAAAAATCTGTGATGAAAACAATTTTTTGTGAATTTATATCTTACAATATTTAATTTATGTATTGCATTTTTGACTAAAGACTTTATATCTCAAAGTTGTTAGGCTTTTCAGTTCTGACTTTACTTCTTGAAAGTCAGTTTTTCTTCCATATATAATTGACAATTCTGTGAAAAAAAGTTAGATAACAATGCATTAAGTTGCTGCCATGTGATTGGTTGATTAGAAATTTGCATTAACAAGCAGTTGGACAGGTGTACTGTACCTAATAAAGTGGCTGGTTAGTGCATTTTTCCCAATTCAGACTTTTTTCTTTTGCAGCTATTTTTCCCATGTAACAGCAAACGTATAGGGCTACAACTCTGACTTTATTTGATTATTTTTTACTATATAGATTTTTTTTAGATTAAAAAACTTAGATGTTAACTTGCAGCTTTGAGGAAAAATAGAGCAAGTGCCAAATGTGAGTAGAAATTACTTTTAATTAATTGAAGATTAATTATCTATATAATGTAATCAAATGAATTTTATTAAATGTAGATTATTAACTTAAGTGTGACAAAAATATACCCAGACACAAGTGATATGAAAGAAGGATTAACAAAGTGTGACTGATATAAAGACTGCATTCACTCCAAATAGTGAAAATGTATTAAAAATCCACACATCCCCTAGAAAGTATGCTCTGCGTTGCATTAACAGTTATTATTAGACCTTAATTCGAAGTTAAAAGAACTGTCTGAAATATATCACCGGGGGAGTGAAAATGTCTAGAATTTGAAGATCAAAGTAAATTGAATTTGACTTCCAGGAAACAGGCAAGTCTTTTTCTAGTAATTCCAAAGGGCATTACTAAATAAGAAAAAATAAAAACTGAAAAAACTGGACATCTTCATTCTGTTTTCACTCCCCGGCTGTTAATGCAGTGTGTTTCCTTAGAGTATATACTGTATTTAAAAGTAAACATAAATGTCAGAAAATAATAACAACAACAACAACAACAACAATAATAATAATAATAATAATAATAATAAAGTAAAGTACAATAAAAAGGTGGCCATGTTATTATTAGTAGTAATAGAGTAATGGTAAATAAACTATAAACAAACAAAAATGTACACATATAAATGTTAAATTAAAACATATCAATTACTGAGTGCTCAAAAATTAAAAAGGAAAATTTATTTAAAAAAATATATATAATAAATTTAAATGAAAACAACAAAAACCAAAGCTAAAATCAGCACAGATGTCAGACAGACTTCCAACGGCTCAAACTTGCACAACTCGAAAACCATACAAATTTCACCAACTTTCAGAAAGCGTCATCTGAGAATGAGTAATGAACTCATTTTTTTTTAAAGGTCATTCCCTATAGATGCATTAGCAGTGTGTTTGGGGTATAGACCTCTAATCACATCCACTGTCTACTCTAACAACCAGACTTTAATTAAGAAAGCACATTTCCTATGAATACAAGAAAGAGCAGTCGTTTACAGAGCTGGAGAAAGTGACCCCGCAACTTATCAAGCTCTCCTCCGCTGTTCTTTCCTCCTTCTTTTTATTTAATGAGTTTTAGCACCACAGAACCTTATTTAACTCCCTCAGGAATGAAACCACAGAGTCCTTCACACTCACAGACTAACCAGGTCATCATGCACACACACACACACACACTATCAGTGGGCAGCCGGTTGCCCCCTTGCAGTCGCTAGGCAACAGCGAGTGGTGACGGGGCATCTGGCCCTCATGGGATCTCATTTATGGACCGATCATAAGACCTCAGGAGAGTCTCAAACTCCTACCTGCTCTACAGATCTGACCTTCACTTACACACACACACACTGCAAAACAGTACAACTATTGGCCACACAGGTTTAGTTAGACCCAAGAGGGCATTTGAACACAGCGTTGATGTGTGTACTGTACTGTAAGGCCTGTCAGACATCAAGGTTAATGGTGATGATAAAGCCATGCTTAGAAATTAAACACACATGACTGGAACATTTAAAAGTCTTCTGAGTGATTGTTATGGACTGTCTGCTGCATAACTGGAGTGGACAGGCATGGATTGGATGGTAGCTGTGACCATTGCATTAAAATCCAAGTTCAGAAGTTCAATTAATGGACCTTTTTATAACAAAAGTACAGTTTGTCCAGAAATTGTGAAGCAAATGCAACATGCTTGGTTTGGAAAACTAGAAAAACACACTTTACTAATCAGACAACAGAATAGGTCATTTGTAAGCAATTATCCAAAGGATTTTAAGTGCAAATGAATAATTTCTTGAAAGTCACTTAGGTGTGTTTGCTTAATAGCTCACATTAGTCACATAAAAAGGTAAGTAAAATTTGTGATTGTGTGTCTTTGAGTTTGGAAGAGAATATCTATCTATCTATTTATCCGTCTAGTAGTCAACATTTGAAGCGGATCACCACCTAAAATTATAGAACAACTCCCATTCTTGTCCTAGGACAATTTTAAAAAACATTTTTGATTTACTTCAAATGTTGACTAATCAATCAATCAATCAATTTATTCATTCATCCATCCATCTATCCATTGCCTGCCTGCCTGCCTACCTACCAACCAACCATCCATCCAACCATCCATCCATCCAACCATCCATCCATCCATCCATCCATCCATCCATCCATCCATCCATCCATCTACAGTATCCGTCCATCCATCCATACATCCATCCATCTATCTATATACTATTTTTACATTATCTGTTCTCATTGAGTTTGTAAAGTTTTATTACATCTAACGAACAGTGCATATATAAGTACACCCCTCACAAATCTCTCATTTAAATTAATATTTTCTATATGAAGCTTTACAATATTACATTTGTGCATATATATTAGATTAGTCAGTACTAAAGCCAAATCTAAAGCTAATCTAACAAAATAACAGTCGAAAAATGTTTATCTTAAGTTTATGTGTTAGGGAAAAACATTAAATGTAAATTAAAAAAAGAGCAAAATTCAAGAAAAACTGAGGAAAAGAGAAAAAATAAAAATAAAAAGATTTGTTGAAATTTTCTCAAAAATTTGCATGAATTTAAACGTATTACCTTCCTATTTCTACAGACATTTGGTGACTATAATATTATTTTAATAAATATATCTGTTTAGTAAATCTGTTTTGTTCAAATGCACCAAAATACAGTATATGGCCTATATTCTGGATTAATGGATAAAAATATTCATTTTCAAAAATGTGTCTACTCAGTTATGAGCACTGCATGTTTCTTTTGGTTTTTAATTTGCCAAAATGACATTTGTATACTTTTTAAACCTATAAAAACATTTCTGCAGATCTTCAAAATGGGTTTGAAAGTAACTCTAAACCTTTAACTGATTGAGTATGCACATAACCATGAATATTTTAATTGGGTTTTCACTCAGCCACACCAGCTCTACCTGATCCACTTTCATTCAATCAGCAGAAAAAAAAAAAAAAACCTTTGAATTTTTTTTTATAATTTATCGTTAAGTATATAAAAAGCCATACATGTAAACAACTAATAAGCCCCTCCAGGATTTTGCAGGGATATTTTTTTTAATATTTGTGGCCTAAAATGATTTGGTGACTTTTCTCAAAACATTGTTTGCTTTAATTCTTGTGTCTGGCTGTGAAAAAACATAACATTCTAGTTCAGCTTTTTATCTCAAGAATAATTGGACCCACAAAGTTCTGGAGAGACTGATCAGGTCCTTGCCAACCAATTAAAAGAAAAATAAATTATATATTTTATTGCAAATAATGTTCATTTCATCAATACAATTATTTTATAATCATTTAAAGAACAGATGACTGAATAAATCAGGTTAATTAAGTGACTAATTGACAGAGTGCAAATAAACAGACAGGTAGAAAAAAATGTACATCTAAAAATTAAAGAATTTAATAAGCAGACCTCAATCATGAGACTTGAGTTGCATTTTAAAAATATCTTTATGACAGAAATTGATTAAGTGAGGCGACACACCATTTGCAAACCTCTCTCCACTGGAAGCTTAATAATTAAAATGCCTTAATACTACATATTAAATATGTGCAATATTTAGTGTAAATATATATCTCCAAACATAACACATATTCCTCTGGAGAGCAGATTCACAGAGATGACTCTCCGCAGGGACAGAAAAAGCAGCGCATCCACAGTCTGACCCTGCAGCACTGCGCCCACCCCCTGTGTGAATAAATAAATGAATGGAGAAACACTTCTGCCACTGCGCCTGTGATTTAAATTCGCAGATCTGAGTTGTTTATTTAATGAATCTAAAGGAGGATGGCGCTCCATCTAATGTGTTTCCTCAGCAACAGCCACCATCTGGAGTTCCACCCTGTAATTACTGAGACCTGATCTCTGCTTCTGATAAGAGTTACACACACACGCGCACAGACGCACACAACGCACAGTGTCAATAACACCTTCCACAAACCCACAGCTCACCCGTCACACACTCAATCTCCTCATCTTTACATCCTATAATAAGCTCTCAAACATCCACACAGCTGAAATGTTGCTCCTGGAGGAAGATATAGCTGAAAAATGTGTCTTCAACTTTTTGCTGGCAGTGCCTCTCTCATTAAAGAGTTCTAGCTTGTATTTATCTGTTTTGAAATGGCAACTTTTAGTAGGTGTTTGGTGTGAGACGTGGAGGGACAGGATCTTTGCTAAAGAAAATTGGCTGGAGGTGGTGTTTGTGTTGTGGTTTGGTAGTTTACAAGGACAGTTTTTTGTAGAATGACATGGTTATGACCTAGTTGTATTCTATTAAGGTGGTTTATGAAGACATACCTTGTATCCTTGTAATTCAAAATACTTAAAAAGTATACTTAACTGGGTGTTTTGACATTTGAGGATTGGGTGTAGGGGTATGTGATGGGGAAAGGCTTTAAAATAAGTTATATGGTAAGGCCATATAATGTTTATGGTATAAAATACTTTATGCCTATGGAGAGTCCTTGTAAATCACCAATACCAACATGTGTGTGTACACGTGCCTTCCACTATGGCCATCTTACTTACTTGGGAACCAATACAGAAATAAATCACACAATGCTGTACCTAAAGCCAAAAGGTCAACTGAGGTCATGGTTAAAGTATTATACAGAGCTAAATATAGTGAGCTGTAGTCCCCAATCTTAAAGCAAACCCTCACACAAACATTTTAATACATGCTTATTAAGTGCCATTTTATATATACATACATAAATCGTACACACACACATATACACACACACTGGCCACTTTATTACACCTGTTCAACTACTTGTTAACGCAAATTTTTAATCAGCCAATCACAAGGCAGCAGCTTAATGCATTTAGGCATGTAGCATGGTCAAGATGATCTGCTGCAGTTCAAACCGAGCATCAGAATGGGGAAGAAAGGTGACTTTGAAGGTGGCATGGTTGTTGGTGCCAGACAGGCTGGACTGAGTATTTCAGAAACTGCTGATCTACTGGGATTTTCAAGCACAACCATCTCTAGAGTTGACAGAGAATGGTAAAAAAAGAGAGAAAATATCCAGTGAGCGGCAGTTCTGTGGGTGCAAATGCTTTGTTGATGCCAGAGGTCAGAGGAGGATGGCCAGACTGGTTCCAGCTGATAGAAAGATATATTTAGATATTTAGATCTGGCCTCCACAATATGGAGGACAGTCCATAACTCTTTTCCCTGTTCCCTGAGTAATTACATAAATAGTAATTATCCCATAAATTTAAAAAAATTCCCACAGTACTGTTTATTATATTGTAAACCATTAAGATACCACTTCAAAGGTATTGTAGGTTCTTGTAGGTTTTGCCAATATGCACACACAGATATGGGCGTTCATAACACTGTCATGAAACCTTTATAATCATGGCAGTAAAGGGTTACAAATAAATGTTAAATATTGTAAAAACTGCACTTTATGCGGGGAATAAATAACACAAGCATGTCACAAAGTCACACAACCGGACTTACTGTAAGTATCTGAACATCCACCCCTAAACACACTGCAGTAGTTCACCGGTGTCAGAGTGTTTGTGTTGAAAGTAATGAATGCGACTGTGTTTGTGCCTGTCCTTCGCTCTTTCTCTGCCTTCTTTCATCATTCAGATTACCATCAAGGACTCCTCCCACTGTCCTTAAATCACTCTCTCCTGGCCGTATCTCTGCCTCTCGTTCTGTACTTCTCTCCTCTGATGGACTGCAGGACTGGACCCATTTCTGATCTAGAGCTGACCTTACTGTCCTGCTGACAGATAGCCATTTATATCTGCTCTGTTCAGACACGCACACGCACACACCTATATACGTTTCCTTCAGTGCTAACTTATGGGTCCACAACAAAATAAATTGTACCTCTGATGTGACTCTGGGCAAAAATACAGTAAAACACCTAAAATATAACAACAAATTTATTGAAAATCAATATCCACTCCTACATTATATTTAACATTATATAGACTAGAGTAGTTATACTGACCCAGTCTACATTTATTTTCATGCACAACATTTGTGTTCGCTATGAAATAAAAAACATATCAAATGCTTGTCGTAATCAAAACTCTAAAATGCGATATGATCATTTAAATGATGTGCGCGCTTTTCACTGCCGAGTGCGGCTCATGCCATGGCTGCCGTCACTTTGAGAAAAAAAACACACATGCAAGTCATATTTCCAGCACGGTACTCAATCGATCGCTCTGTGAAACAAACTGAACGTTATTTTAGAACTTTATTTCCTGTTATTCACAGCCTATGCAGGTTATGTTCACTAAAATAGACTTCAATAGCTGGCGCGCGTCCTCTCTGGTAAACACACAGCTCACAGTCAGCCCATGTGTAATTTCGTGGCCGCAAACACATCATCACATGAAGACAGAAATGAAAGTTTTTTGGGTAAATTTTACCTTATAAACACAGTATGTGACACTTTCAACACCATTTGGAGGTGTCCATGTTGCTGAGCAGTGTATATAAAACAATGTGAAGACTTGCGCCACTGCCTTTATGCTTCTCTCCTGAACCTGAAAATATAATTGGCTGAATCGTAGAAATGCTGGATTAAGATTGTGTGAAGGGTCGAATCGAAATCTTGATCTTTTTTCGATTAATGGTACAGCCCTAGCGCGCACACACACACAAACATCAATGCATTACTATGAATATTATATTATGCAAGGAGCTCATGCATTTTCGTCTGATAGTAAAGTGTCCTGTGTTTTCACAGTGTCGGTGGAAATAGTTGGTCATCCAGATACATATCGATTACTATTTCAGGAATACTACTAAATAATGAATTCTGAAGAAATGACATACTGACAATATTATACTTTTTTGGCAACAATTTAATATGAAAATAGGCATATTTGGTTGCAGAGAATCTGACTAGCTTATATCTTGAATATTGTTACAGAAATCCCAAATTTTAATAAAAGAAAGAATGATTTAATTATGTAAATTATTTTGTAATAAATGGCACTTCCAAATATATCTATACATATTACAGCTATATATATGACTAGCATACAGTGCTCGGCATAATTGAGTACACCTCATTTTGAAAATGATAATTTTTATCTATTTCTCAGAGAATATAGGCAATGTATTCAAGTGCATTTAAACAAAACCGATTTATTAAACAGATATATTTATAAAAATAATATTTTAGTCATCAAACATATTTAGAATTGAAAGATAATACAATTAAATTCAAGCTAAATATTGAAAAAACCTACAAAATTTCAACAATTATTTTTTTTTGCTTCTATTTAATATTTTTCTATAACATGTTAGATAAGCTCCAGATTTGGTTTCAGTACTGACTAATCTAATGTATATACACAAATATAACATTGTCTATTTTCCTATTAAAAATACGCATTTAAAAGATAGATTTGTGAGGGATGTACTTATATATGCTGAGCACTGTACACTGTAAAAAATAAATCTAAAATTTACGGTAAAAAAACTGCAGCTGTGGTTGCAGTATTTTACTGTTAAAAATACGGCAAACCGTGAAAGTAATTTCTCATTTTTACAGTAGACTACCATATTTCATTAATTTAAAGATGTAATATGTCTGTATTTTGAATTACCAACATCTACACATCTTTTGTTACACAGATAGACACGTTAACACAGCCATATGCTGGTGGTGATGAGAAAGTTACATAATGAACCAATGCTCATCACAAACAATTTTTCCCACAAGCAGAAAAGCGTACCAGTGTATAGAAGGTGCTCAGTATCATTTACACAGCTACTAAACATCAGTATGGTAACACGCATAAAATTAAAGTCATAAAAAAAACATTGTTTATCAACATTAGATGTAACATAAATCTCTAATGTACATAACTGATGGGGGAACAACTAAAAAGATCCATAGTAATGTCAACAAAAAGCCTAAAAAGTGATGTGCCATACAGGGAATTCTGGGAAAGTCAATTTACAGTTATTTGCCGTATATATTAGGGAAACATAATGTTAACCAGGTTACAGATTTTTACTGTAGCATTTTTACAGTTTTTTACCGTTGAAATCACGGCCATTTTTTACAGTGTACATATTACAGCTATAAATATATGACTAGCATATCTGTGGCTCACTATCCCGGTTCTTCACTTTCTTAATCATACATCCACACCAGTCAAAGACAAAAAGGTCAGCTTTCAAACACTTTTGTTCATCAAAGGTGGAAAATATGAGTGCAGAAAAAGGGTTAGAGTGATAGCAAAAAAAAGAGGATTGAGATTTCATTGTGAACCTATAGACGAATAAGTGACTCCAGTCCCATGTGTGTACTCGTGTCAACAATAAATGATTTTTCTAAGAGAGCAGTGAAAGCACCTTCCTATATCTCGAGAGACGGCCCTTAATACATCAAACTACAGACCTGAGCGAAAAAAGAACAAATAAACAACGCAGTGAAAAAAGACGCCTTGCGGATCTTACTCAACTGGGAGCTCAAACACAAGCAAACTCTAGAGTACACTTATAAAGCATCTGTCTACCCTAAAAGTCAGGAGATTTCCAATAATACCCAGCATATGAAAAAGAAAAAAGGATTTTTTTTATAGAACTTACATGATAAATACCATAATGCAGCACAAACATCCTTTTTATTATGATTTTATATACGACTAAAGATAAATTGATTTTATTTCATTAGTGATGTTTATATTCATAGTTAAAAATAGGATCATAAAATTGTAGCATTTTGATGTTTATACAATGTTTTTAAACTAGATCTTTTAAAACTGAAAAATAAATGTCTACAATGGCAGTGCACAAAACAGTCACGATAAAGTTGTGTAGGTTTTTTTGGGCTGTTTGATGATGCTTCAGTCAGTTACATATTTACTTTGAGTTCCTACTGCTTTCTAAACCTTGACAGATAAAAGACGCTGACAATTGAATTGGAGAGCTCTTGATTGGATTGAAGTGTTCTTGAACGTAATCTTGAACCTAGTGAATGGAAAAGGTGCAGACTGTTGGAGGACGACACGCTGACAAAAGTACTCTAAGCTGTAAATAAAACTACATTCACAATGACAGTGATTTAATTAATGGAAGTTACTGTTATTCTACATTTTGCATCCAGTGTGTATGCGTGTTATAATTAGATTGTGTCTTTTTAAGTAATATAAACTCACTTTCTAGTTCTTTTGACAAACTACTGTACATTTGTTAACATGAAAAATACTTCTAAATAACGTATTAATCTTAGTTGATGTTAATTTCAACAAACACATTTGATAAATAGTAAATAACGTAAATAGTATTTATTGGAGCTACTGTATAACAATGATCAGCTATATGTGTTTTAAGTCAAAACTTAAAGAAAATATTTAATGGATTAATACTTACTGTTACCACGGTTGTTAAATATCAGTTAGGGTTTATTTTATATTAAGCAACAAACAATTATTTATTATATATTTTTAATGCAGGTGAAAAGGAATGTCTTAAAATTTTGAAATGTCTGATTGTTTGTCCTATGGTTCTGTGCTCCATGACACACCATTACACTGGCTGTTAAAAACACAGAGAGATGCCAAACGTGCCACTTACTAGAATATTTGGTAACACTTTATTTTGATAGTCTATTTGAGTATTAGTAGACTGTTGATACTGCTGCTAAACAAACATTTATATATAGACTATATAGACATTTATATATAGACTATATAGACATTTATATATAGACTTTATAGACTATATAGACATTTATATATGGACATTTATATATAGACTATATAGACATTTATATATAGACTTTATAGACTATATAGACATTTACATATGGACATTTATATATAGACTATATAGACATTAATATATAGACTTTATAGACTATATAGACATTTATATATGGACATTTATATATAGACTATATAGACATTTATATATAGACTTTATAGACTATATAGACATTTATATATAGACTATATAGACATTTATATATAGACTATATTAACATTTATATATAGACTTTATAGACTATATAGACATTTATATATAGACTATATACTGTAGACATTTATATATAGACTTTATAGACTATATAGACATTTATATATAGACTATATAGACATTTATATATAGACTATATAGACATTTATATATAGACTTTATAGACTATATAGACATTTATATATAGACTATATAGACATTTATATATAGACTATATAGACATTATATAAATGTCCATATAGTCTATATATAAATGTCTATAAAGTCCATATATAATAGACTTTATAGACATTTATATATAGACTATATAGACATTTATATATAGACTTTATATACTATATAGACATTTATATATAGACTATATAGACATTTATATATAGACTATATAGACATTTATATATAGACTATATAGACATTTATATATAGACTTTATAGACTATATAGACATTTATATATAGACTATATAGACATTTATATATAGACTATATAGACATTTATATATAGACTATATAGACATTTATATATAGACTATATAGACATTTATATATAGACTTTATAGACTATATAGACATTTATATATAGACTATATAGACATTTATATATAGACTATATAGACATTTATATATAGACTATATAGACATTTATATATAGACTTTATAGACTATATAGACATTTATATATAGACTATATAGACATTTATATATAGACTATATAGACATTTATATATAGACATTTATATATAGACTTTATAGACTATAAGAAACTTTGAAAATACATGTCAACTTACACTAACCCTAATCCTAACCTTAACCCCAACCTAACAGTCTACTTATAATCTAATGAGAATTAGTTGCCATGTAGATGCAATGTAACTTACTGTAAATTCAACAAACGGACCATCAAAATAAAGTGTAACCCAATATTTTTATCTAGATATTTGACCCCTATGTTGTAAAACCTGTAAACAACGTGAGAGCATCTAATAGCCGACTTTGAACAAAAAACATGCAATCAAACGCACGATTCACATCACCAGTTCTCTGACGCACTGGAGACAGCTGTGGGTTACAAATCTACTGCACTCAATGAAACCACACATCAACAGCTGCTCAGTGCATAAACACAGGCCTGAGGAAAATATGTGTAGAAATGCACACAAATAGCAATCAAAATCTGCATATAGACACTCACCAAGACTACATTTATGCCTAAAAAAAGCTTGCGTCTCTTTCCGGAGATGTTTTATTCACTGAGATTACCTGGAAGAAAATAGCAGACCCGAAACATACTGTAATTTGTTTGATTGGAATGTGAAAAAGAGCGTGAAGAACTGCTCTTGCTCACATTGACACACAAATTGTTCAATAGTATTTTAGTTCCTCAAGGCCATATACAAGGTCTCTGTGTGTGTGCTCAAGAGACAGTGTTTTCATGCATCTTCCTAGAGGCGTTTCAAGACAGACAAAGCAATAAATTGTTCAAAACTAGTCATATTGCACATTTACATTTTTCTCAACAAAGAAAAACTACTCTAAATGTTGATTTTTAAATTTATATACATTTTATCCCAACATCAGTCACTTTCTACAAACACTATGTGCTCCAAAGGCGTAATACGTTTACTTGTGCACTGCACAAATTATTCTTGTGTCTTCTGCACAATTTAATGCACAAATACCTTCTTTTTTTTTGCATAATTTAATGTACAAATATTTGTTTTGCACAGTTTCATGTACAGTATTTAAGTTGTTTTTGTCTATGCTCAGTTTGTATACAGCATGTGTAGTCAACCCTTTAGCAGCAGTTACATATTTATTTATTTATTTTTTGTTATGTAGCACCATGTAGACATGACATTTATTTCCAATATACAAAATAAGATGTTTTTTTTCATGGAGCAAAAGAAGTGCATTTTTTAATCTTACATTTTAAGTCAAGTTATTTAGTTATTAGATGGTCAAAAACATTTGATAACAGGTCTAATATTAATATACAAATAAATTAAGAAACAGACTCAAAGCGATGAGCTTGATTAGAATATGAAAAGGTCGCACACAAGGGGCTCTTTTTTAACGATCTACTGTAGGCACAAAGTCTAAAGCGCATGGCTCAAAAGCATTAAGGTCATGTCCTAATCCAGTTTTGCTATTTTATAGACAGAAAAATATGCTTTGTGCCCTGTTGGATTGTCTAACAGAGTTGTGCTTATTCTCTTAAAGAATTAAGGGTGTGTTTTGAGTATAACGTGCATTAAACCAATCATAGTCTCATCTTCCATTACCTTTAAGAGCACATTTGTTAATTGGCGGACGTTGTAAGTGGAAAAACTGAATGCTTCACCAGCAAGTAAACAGTTAAACAGACCATCTGCAGAGCGAGGATAAAGAACAAGCCTCATCCATTCGGCCTCTTTACTTTCCTTTTACTATTTACTTTACTCCTATACTTTCGTAGATAAGGAAACAGTGTTGTACACACTCCACTAAAGACATCCATTAGCCTACATATTTATTTTTGTTTGTTAAGCACAAAGATTTGTTTCAAAACTATTTCCAAATTCAGTTTTAATTTCCAGCAAACGAATAAATGAACAACAATAATAAAGTCTGGTCAAAAAACTCATTCATGTCCAAACACGCGTCCTATTCTTATTGTGTACACGTTTTGGACCTGCATAGGCGCATAACTACCATGCACTGGACTTTAGACCGGCTTTTAGTTTGTTAATTGCGCAATCTATTTCATTTCCTCAAAATAGCAACCCACCAACAATGCACCTTAACACACCTTCTTTTTAGACCGGAACACCCGTGAGTCCACAAAATGGTGCACATGGATTTGCTATTTAAACAACGTGGCACAAAACGTGAAAATTAGGGTTGCGCTGGTCTGAAAATAGCAACAAATCACGATGTCTTGCACCCTCTTGCACCAGGTGTATAATAGTTCCCAAGGTGTGTCTGTGTTTCTGCAGGTTTCATTGAGTCAAATGTAAAAGTTTTTAAGATCTTTTGAAACCATTACCAATGAAATTTCAGACTTATACAGGGCTAAATGCTGGGTATTTTTTCTAATGGCCCAGTGGAATAGATTTGTACTTGCCTCATTAAAAAAAAATATATATAATAATTTAATTCTTTCTTATTTTGACATTTTAAATTATATGTCAAAATATAAGCAATATAGTAATATAAATATATATTTTTTTGCAACATTAATTTTTATGACGGTAAGAGTAAAATAAAATAGCAGTAGCATAACAGCAAGACAATTAAATACTTTTGGTATTATACTAATAATTATTTTTTTTTAATTATTAGTATAAATACAAATAAATATAACATTTGTTAAAAGTTTTATTGAGATGGGTTGTTGATTATTGGACGGGTGTCGGACTAATTGGGTAGCTTTGCATGGATGTAGGAAAATTAAGACCTATTTAAAATGAATTAAGACCTACAACACAATGTTTCTGCAAATTTAAGACTTTAAGGACTACAATTTTTTATATTTTTTTTAAATTTATAAAATTTATGGCTACGCAGACACCCTGTAAAAGTGAGTGTGTTTTCATGCATCTTGCTAGAAGAGGTATATTCAACAGCTGCCATCCTAAGTTAGAGCCAAAGCAATGTGACGCTCAAAACTGGTCATTTTGCACCCATGGCTAAATGAGGCGCTTTACTAACATTGTGATACACAAAATCTATATTGCCACACAGAACAAAAGCTGATGAAATGCCTTCTGCGTTTTTCTTTCCTCAATTTCCCCTCACGGATCAATAAAGTGTGACTGTCTTTCTGCGAAGCAAGAGGCTTATATGCATCAAAACATAAGCATGATAAATCATTATATGCAGGTTTATTAATGGATGAAAATGTGGTCATGCACTCAAAGCTCAGTCAATATTGTCCAGATCAATACAGGACAAGGGATGAAGGTAATGAAGAACAAAAAGAGACGTACCGAGGGATAAAGAGAGGAGGAAAGAGCTGATAGAGAGAGAAATAAGAAGCACTGATGTATGGAAGCGGGAGAGAAATACTGAATTATAATCCACTGCAAGTGATTCAATAACAATAATCACATAACAATCAGAAGAAATCACACATTAAATTAAAATATAAAGATATATTTTTCAAGACTGCATATTGAATAGACAATTTCATGTTTGTTTCTTTCCTGAAACAGAACATTTTTATAATATTTATGTTTTATAACGTATAAATAATTTATATGTTTAATAATTTATATGTTTTATAACGACCTCATCAAGATGGCGCCGCAGATGGCCGCTTCAGTGTGGAGCTCTCCAGTGTTTGCGTCTACCTTATGAACAGTTAAATATCCCCCTACAGTGCAATAAATAAGTGCAATACTTTCTCATACGCACTTGTACACAGCACCTTATATCAATATACAATGCAATACCTTCTACATTCGTACTTGTACACAGCACCTTATAACCTGTATATTTATAACAATCTGTACATACAACTCAACATCCAGGTTTCTTGACTAACCACATCTGTTTAATGTTATCATTTTTATTTTATTTATTTTTTTCATATTTATTTTCTGTTGGTCACTTTTCACTTTATGTACACTGGAAGCTTCTGTAGCCAAAACAAATTCCTTGTGTGTGTGTGAAGAACACTTGGCAATAAAACTGATTCTGATTCTGATTAATGTTGTTTTAAATCAATTTGATCTTTCAATGCTAACTAAAAATATCAATTAAATAAAGTTTAAATTGAAATGTGCTGTTTGTAAGTGTTTGACTTATCTAAAGCATAAAAATACCATAATATGTTTGCAGATATTTAAGAAACATGCTAAGTGAACATTCTTGTTTATCTGAAAAACAACGCTTAAGTCAGATATTCTGTTTGAAAATGGCTGTTATGTGCCGGAATGGCTGTCTTGGTTCTTTTAACCTGCCCAATGCCAGTTAACCAATTATATTTCAGCATCCCGGGCTGCCTTGGTGGAACATATTTCACTCATTCAGTCAGGAAGGGTCTCAAAGAGTATGTCCGTGACTGAAATGCGACCTCTGGTGGAAAGTAGCAGACTCCAAAATGAGACGCAGATTCAGAGTTCCACATGAGGTGTTTATTAAATAGCAAATAATATAAATTCTACAAACGTAAACATTAGGTGAGCAGGTTACATTATAACCCTGCACTGCAAAAAAAATCTGTAATTTAACTTTTTTTTTCCAGCAGCTGAGGTGCTGGAAAATAAAAGCGTAAAATAACGGCTGTTAAATTACAGAAATTTACCGTAAAATAACGGAGGTTAATTTACAGAAATTTCCTTAAATAAAATTTTTGGGTAAATTCCTGTAATTTAACATCTGTTATTTTACTGTAAATTTCTGTAGTTTTTTTGGAGAAAAAAAAAGAAAAGTAAAATAACAGACTTTTTTTACAACGTGTGTCATAACACGCTACGTGACAAGATTTGCACAGTGATAAGCAATTTGGCTGTTTGCACCAAATGAAACACAACAGAAATTTAAATACAACCATTCAGAAGCAGAGAATAGTGCATTTACTGCACTCCAACTAAATGGTAAAGCTTATAATCTAATTAATACACATTAAACCTCTTTAACATTATTAAATGTACATGCTGAATCACTGATATATGTTGGCTTGCACCGGGTCAGAGTTCTAAAGTTCAATTTCAAATGGTTTATTTTTTATTGTCAAGAACGGGGGTAAACTATCTGTTGCTGCTTTCAGTAGTATGACAACTAATGTCAAGTAAAATGGCATTCAAACTCAATTATTTATAGCATTTACCACTGAATGAATCAGGTGTAGCTGAGGTGAACATTGTCGATTTATCCTGTTTTTTAGCTGCAAGATATAGATGCAGTTTCTAAAATATAAATTTTATGTGTTAGTTAGAACAAAAACTCCTATTGATATGGAAAATATTCCTTCTACCACATGCTGTTGCTTTTATTTAAAACACTATTTAAATCAACCTTCAATCAGTCTTTAGGCTCGATAGTTTAGGCACACTTCTGTTGATGTCATCAATCTGGCAACCTGCGCTTGTGTATGTTTAAAAAGTATTAATTAATAAAATCTTTCTGACTCCTAAAACATCTGCATATAGTGTTTGCTATGTATTAAATAACTGTTTACTCAATTTATTGAAGCAGACAAGCCCTGTAATAAAACATAAAGAAATGTAAAAATCTTTAAGTATAGAAATTTCCTTTTTTTAGAAAAAAAATTTATTCTTAAGCAAAACTTCAGTTCATTTGATAATCAAGATTGCTAAACTAAAAAGATTTGTGAAGTAATCTATATCATATATATATATATATATATATATATATATATATATATATATATATATATATATATATATATATATATATATTTCAGTTCAGTTTCTCTTATGAATTCAGAAGACTTGAAATAATTCACATGGGCAATATTCATGACACTAAAGGTTTTTGCTCTTTAAAACTCATTAATTGTATTTGCATTAAAAAGCACATGCAGAATATTATTTAAAACATCCCCTTATTTGCTCCTGCGACCCACAAGCATGCACTTCTGGTAAGGAAGCCTTATTTTCAATTTCAGGTAAACTAATCCCTTTAACAGCAGATATAAACCGCTATAGATCTCTGCTGACCATTTCCGATCGAATCAGCGAAATGGATGTTAATTGCCGGTATAAACAGGGCCGCAGAGGCAGATAAGCACTGAGAAATAGAAGAAGAAAAGAGTTAGCAGTAAACAGAGGGAATAAAAGCGAGGTAGTGAAGAATGGCAGCAGAGAAAGGAGAAAAGAGAGGGAAAAAAAGAAAGCTAGTGATGTATGGAAGGGGAGAGAAGGTTGCTACTGAGGAATGGACGTGTAAAGAGTCGGACATTGAGCAGAAGGCAGAAAATCAATGGTGAACAGCGGCTAAAGTGGAATCTGAACTCTGCCTGAAGTCATAGAGTGTGACGGAGGAACGAGCCGAGAGAAAGGAAGCCAGAGAAAAGATGGGATGAGGGCAGAAAAATGGCAATATAAGCGCAGACGCGAAAAACAAATCTGCAGAAGGCAAAGAAGCAGGAGGCCACAAGCTAATTAAAATCAGACGAGTCTCGGAAATCAATCGATTCAGGAGAACAATCGAGGCTGTAATCAAGAGATTAGCTCAGAAGCCATCCATTCCACTACAACTTGCTAATGACCACAAAAGCAGAGGCATGAAACCAAAGATTTAAAAAGATATATGGAAATAATTTGGGTTGAAATTCACAGCACTTAGGTAATGGCTAACAATTTAATTATATCTTTTGAAAAAAGGTCACGTTTTAGATGTTAGGCGGCAGGGGTGTAACAGCACATAAAAATGGTGGTTTACTCCAGACATGTCATGGGACGTACATTTCTGATAAGGGGGAATAACAAAACACAAAAATTATTTTTCTAATTATTTTTTTATCAGTCTTTAAATAAACTCAACTAAAAATATGCTCCTTTCTTTTTTTTTTTTACAACTATTTATTATATAAATGTCTAAATCTTTAACCTAAATTATAGGTCCCATTTTATACTGCAAGTGTTTGTTGAATGTACAGTACTTACATTTAAATTAATTATTTCAATGCATGTATTATATACTTACATGTTTTTACATGTATGTGTTTTATTTACGAAATACCTGCATATATTTACACTTGTTATTCATTTCTGTAAGTATATTTATAATTACACGGTTGACCCATCCAAACCTTCCCCTAACCTGACCTATAACCCACCTAAATAGCACTGTATGTGTTTTGTATTGCAATATAAGCACAGTGAGTACATTGTATTCATTTTTTTAAGTAACTTAACATAAAGTGGGACCAAATTATGTTTCTACTCCAATTTGTTGTTGAAATACAATACAGTAATTTGAACAATGGCATTCATTACTTTTTTCCATGGTTGATTTGAACATGGAATAAACAATGATTTAATTAGGACATTACTAATTAAGTGAAATATAATTAAAATATGAGCTAAAATAGTACAAATACATGATGACAATCTCTTTGAACTCACGAGCAGTAGACAGTAACTGATTTGCCTCAGGTAAATGTTATTGTTTACAAGCTGTTTTACTGACACCTTTCCATTGTTGACATGCTGACAGAGATTATACAAGACATGACATGTTCATTCATCTTTGTTTTGAGCTAAACTAGAAGAATGACGGATGGTGTTCACTCTTGCTCAGTGAGGCACCAGTACACTCTCTTCAATTATTTCCTCTATACATCCATCCACCAACCCTTCCTTCCCTCCTTAATTCCATTTATCAACATATCCTTCATTTATTACTTAATTCCATCCATCCTTCCATCCTTAATTTCATTCATCAATCCATCTTTCTTTCCTTCCTTAATTCCATCCAACCTTTCTTAATTCCATTCACCCATCTATCATTCCTTCCTTCCTTCCCTAATTCCATCTATTCATCCACCAATCCATCCTTTCTTGATTCATTCCCTCCATCCATCAATCCATCCATCCATCATTTCATCCATCAATCTATCCTTCCTTAATTCCATCCATCCATCCATCCATAAAAGTAGATATTTTAAGATCAAACACTGTTCTTCTACTTCCATCAATGCATCCATCCATCTATCCATCCAACATACATTTAAGTAGAATTTTTCCTTTTCCATCCATCCATCCATCCATCAATCCATCCATAAACACACACATGCACCTATCCATCCTTCCATCCTAAGAGTAGATATTTTAGTATCAAACTATGTTCTTCTATTTCCATCAATCCATCCATCCATCATAAATTTAAGTAGATAGTTTAAGATTAAAAAAAACATTCTCCTTTTCCATCCATCTATCCCTCTATCCATTCACCATTCCTTCCTTTCTTCCATTCACCAAAACAATATTTTAAAATCAAACATCTTTTCCTTTTCCATCCATTCATCCATCCATCCTTCCATCAATCCTTTCATCCATAAACACACACATGCATGCACCCATCCATCCATAAAATAGACAATTTGAGATTCTCCTTTTTCCATCCATCCATCCATCCATCCATCCATCCATCCATCCATCCATCCATCCATTCATCCATCCATCCATCCATTCATCCATCCATCCATCCATCCATCCATCCATCCATCCATCCATCCATCCACACAAACAAACACATTTATAAGATCAACTACTTTTTGTTTCTTTTTTGTTACTATTAAAAACAACACCGGAGCCTATTGCCCAGAAACATTTTTCAAAATATCTTCTTTTATGCTCTATAAAACACAAAAAGGATTTCTATTTCATGGGTTGAACAAAGCTAAGCCTTTCAAGCACAATGTGAACTTCACACATCACTAATTGGGATTCATTGATGTTCACAACTATTAATCAATAAATAGTTCCTCAAACTTCCATTTGCATCTTTATCTTCCTCAAATAGTGAGGTGTATCACATCTACAGAAAAAAAAGCACTCGAAATAAGTCTTTCCTTCCGACATGTCTGAAACTGTACATGATCGCCAGATTTAATCACCAGTTTAGGCGATTCTATTACAAAAAGTTGAAAGGTTATCACTTTTAATACTAGGCAATATACAGTACTAACAGCTCCTTCATAACTGGCAGTATATTTCACAGCGCAGAGAGATGACCTTCTAAAAAGCTAATTAATAAATAATTACTGTTTGCTTTATTACGGCCATATTAATGACATGGCTAACAAAAGCTTGGCCGATATGGGGCACTGATTAAAGAGCAGATGAATAATTGAGACGTTAGTGAAAGTAATTAAATATTCACAAGTCTGAACCAAAGCCAAGAGCATGACTTTCAGGTCTTATTTACATATTTTGTGCTCATGAGCCCATTTCTGCTCTCAAATTTCCTTTTAAAAATGTATAGAGCATCACAAATAGAGATTTTTCTTCACAGATTAAAACTGTAGACAAACACCAAAGACCTTTTAAAGTCATTTGGGATTGTTCTGTTGGAAAGATAAACTCTTAAAAGATCACGGGTTCATAATTGATTGGATAATTATATTTTGACGACTGATATAAAATATAAAATGCCCAGTCATAATTTTATGAAAATAAAAGAATGAATCAAGCTCACAGTATCAAAAACCATAAAACAGCATGCCGTCTCTCATCATAATATAAGGCAAAAAATATATATGGACATAAATTACATAGGACAAATTAACACACATTTATATTTAAATTTTTATTATTATTATTATTATTATTATTATTAATATAAATTTATAATTATGAACATAAATTAATATAAATTTTGTGTTAATAAATTCATTCATTCATTTTCTTTTCGGCTTAGTCCTTTTATTAATCTGGGGTCGCCACAGTGGAATGAACCACCAACTTATCCAGCATTTGTTTTATGCAGAGGATGCCCTTCCAGCTGCAACCCATCACTGGGAAACACATACACACTTATTCACACACTCATACAGTACGGACAATTTAGCCTACCCAATTTGTGTTGATAAATATATATATATTAATTTATATTTATAAAGGAATACAATATAATTAAGTATACATTAAGTAGTGGATAAAGTACATCCAGGAGGTTATTAATGCAGAATAAAGCCTAACAGGCTTATCAGCAGGTCGACACTATCGGAGCCATGTTGTATAAGATTGAAGAGCTTTATTTTGCAAAAACAACTGCCTGGATATATTTGATGATACTTAATACATGACTACATGCTTGCCCAAAAACATACACATTAGACACGAAATATGGTTCTGAGCAATATAAAAAATATTTATTTTCTAATTAAAAGCAAAGCTAACAGAAACAAAACAAAAAAAACAATTAATGGAGCTGAATGGAGCAAACACTAACCTATGTATTATCCACAAGTCACAAGATCGCACATTCAAAAACAGCAGTGGAGACAGACATATATGGATGTAAACGAATTTACTGATGGTCAATATTATTCTAAAGGTGCAACTAGTGCATTCACACTGAAATATTCCTTTTATTCTAAAATAAAAAGTGCACTTTAAATGCCCGGGTGATGCACTTATTCAACTGTTAAAAATAAGTGTGGAATGTTGTTCACTCCACGCACTCAAAGGCTGCAGCTTTGCTTACGTATCGGAAGGGGCGAAGCCAACGGACACTGACGTTGGATTACTTTTTATTTTATTTTAATAAAATAAGGAATAGGGTACTATTCCATTTATTTTAAATTGTGCAAGCATTATGCCACCTCACAATGGTGAATGCAGTTATACATACAGAAGGTACTATTTGATAGTTGAGTAATTTATTTCATTAATTTCGAACCAAATGTTAGTGTTCCATTTAGGATGACACTAAATTCGTATACTATGCTATTGAGTGTGTATGTGCAAAAGTAGCCTACATGGTGTATACGAGCATAGTATGTACTGTGCCAGTTGGGACACAGTTTAAGTACCCAGATGAGCCTGCATTATTGGTTTCAGTGGTTGTCATCTCGGAATAACATACTTTGGAATATCACGACTAACAAATCAATATCAAGTATTCTAGACAGCCATGTAATAAAATATAATACTGCAGTACAACTGGCTAACTTTTGGCTCAATTTATTAATATATATTTGTACATCTACAAATTAATTTTAATTTCTTACTGTAATTAAAACCCTAAGGTGTTTTGTTTCTGTCTTTTACTTTTTTACCAGAAGTGTGTTTACTGAGTGTTTAGAGTTTTTATGCGTCGGTTTTAAATCACCCAATAGGATTAATAAAAAGTGTATACAGTAGACACACGTTTTATCTGCTTTCCTATTGAATGGTGTTGGAAAAAAATATTGAGAGATCCCAGTTCAGGAGCCTCGTTTCAAGAAGAATTTCTTTATTGAGACTTGTTGGTTAGTCTGCAATCAAACAAGTCTGAAACAAGTCCACAAGTCTGCAAGAGCCTACAGGAGTCTCTCACAAGTCTGCAGTCTGCAAGTTTAACAAGTCTGAAATAAGTTTGAAACGAGTCTGAAACAAGTCACAGACACAGTTGTCCTATCTATGATATATATATTTTAGGAGGAGGGGAGAGGCTCGATGGAGTTGGCTGAGCTGAGCATGTAAATGAAGTATTGGAGGGAGCAAGATAAACAGCATTTCCAAGCCCTGAACATAATAATTACCATTCACAAGTATAGGTGTTAGAAACCTGCCCAGCTACTGACCACACAAGTTTATCAACAAAAGAGTTTTTTTTAAAGAAGAGGTGCCCAAACTAGAGCAACCTTTGATTTGGCCAACCATTTCATCTGAGAAGAGAGGGGGAATGATAGGGATGGTTTAGAGATTGCCATTTCAAATTTAATGTCATATTTTATTTGTTTGTTTAATTGTTAAGCTTAAAATCAATTTAAATGCTGTAATTTAGTTTAAATTGTACATACTGTCACCCAACGAACAGAGGACAATGCAGAGACTTTGGTGAGCAAATCAAGGCAAAGGCATAATCTGCTTGACCTGTGTATTCAGCATTGATCTCCACTGTCTTATGAATGTAATTAAGTTCTTATTGCAATAAGATTCAAAGTTATGTTTTCTATTTCTATATACTCATCCAGAAGCCCCTAGAGATTATGCAGCACCATTGATGCGATCCAAGACCTGTGAAAAATTTATGCCAAGGTATCCATAATCCTGGACCAGGCCGCATCCTGAGCTGATGCTGTGGTGGTCAAGGAGAAGTGTGAGACTGATTCCTGAAAACCACAGTCCCAGACGAGTCTTCGCATTGATTCTGTGGGCCAGCCTGAACATCCACTGGTGACCTACTCATACCTGCAGTTCTCCACGATGGACTTCCAACGCTCTCCAGCCTCCGGCGTCTAGACTGAAGCTCTGCACAAGAAGTTTGGCAAGAGGAGAAATGGTTGTGCCCAACTGAGCCTCGTTTCTCTCAAGGTTTTTTTTTTTTCACTTCATCAATTAGTCAACTTTGTTCCTCGCCACTGTCGCCACTGGCTTGCTTGGTTGGGACTTGTGGAGCTACGCATTGATGGATTTGTTCTTCAGTGTTTGGGCTTTCAGCAGTGAAAATTAAACTACACTGAACTGAACTAAACTGTAAACTCTGAAAACTGGACTGACACAGTTGCAATTTACTAGAACTTCTATGTTAAGCTGCTTTGACACAATCTACATTGTAAAAGCGCTATAGAAAAAAACATGAATATTAATTTTTAAATATTATTAAATAAATTAGCAAATGACCCATGGCAACTTTAAAGTAATATAATTTGGTACGTTAATCTTCGACCCATGGCTCTCACTGATATTTAGTTTTTGGCCTTTCATAAGAAAAATTTAGAGCACCCCTGCTTTAAAGAAACAAGATAAAGGCACAGTCGTTGAGACCCTGCCTTGTAGTCAGGAAGCGCATAAAGACAATAGGATAAAATATCTCCAACACTTGGCCTGCTCTAGTTTTAAATGAAATTAGATCATTAAAAAACACTGTTCATTTGGAACTAGATTATATATATTTTTATTTCCACACTAGCAATAACTAACCATCAATGGTGTAATTCTGCAAGATCATTAAGTAAAGAAAAGTCTGTGCTTCAGAGACTCAAGGAGAGACATCCAGCGTGGATGTGTGAGACAGCCAGTGTGCACCTATGGTCTTTTTCCAATAATTCATCTGACTAGATCATGAAGGACGCAGTGAGGCACGTCTTTTCCTCTCCAGAAGAAAACGAAAGGCCGCAAGGTGAAGCAGAGGGAATGAAGGACAGATGACGACAGATCCATCAGAGAACAAGAGTGACGCAGAGATGAAAAAACAATAGACGAGGAACTAAAAAGACTACATGCAGTGACCGAAGGTTTCAGTAACAGCAAAAAAGCCTGAGGAAAAGTTGGAAATAGAAAGGTGGAAGAATAGGAAGGAAAGGACTGGTGTTGGTGGCAAAAAAAAGAGCTATAGGTATTGTCATACCTCACCCTGCAAGCTATTCCTTCTCTCGTTTTCTTTCAAACTTTCCCTTTCATTTTCTATTTCTATAGAGCTCGGACACCAGCAGAGTTCGAGAAATTTCACAGTAAAAAAAAGAGCTGACGGCATGCTGAGAGAGCCATGACAGATGGAAAAAATGAGAATGGACCAAGGGAGGAGTGGAGAAATCAGCCAGGTAGAAAATGTGTGTGTATGTGTGTGTGGGTGAGAATGAAAACTACGGCGAGATGAAATCAGATGGCCTCATCATTTCCAAAAGAGTAGTGTGTGTGTGTGTGTGTGTGTTGTACCTTTTTGGCCTTGCTAAGGTACGTCCAGGCTGATTTTCTGAAGTTCACACTGTTGTCTGCCGAGTCTTGTTTGTCCAGCTGCAAATAAAAGAGCCATCCCAACAGATACCACACCTATATCAGAAAAGAACAGAAAAGACGATGGATAAAATTGATGCAAAAATATATCAGTCCTATATACTGAGAGCAAATACTGCCGTTCGATGTGCCCCAAAAGGAATTCCATTTAATGTTTGACCACAATAGAGACAATAGACAGCAGAATAAGCGTCCGTGGTAAGGTTGTTCACGGTGGAATATGTGAATGATGAACTGTTGACTGTTACAAGTAGTTTCTTTTTGTCTTAGAAGAACACTGTGTATTGTGTGTATGTGCTTTTTTTTATTCCCTTGAACTCACATTTCCAAATTCACTGAAAAACAAAAGTTGCAATCCTTTTTAAATAAGCACATTCCTTATAAACCTCGCATTTCAAGTTTCAATAAGTACATTCTTTGCAAAGAATTTATGTGTGACAGTGGGAGTTTGCACACACACACACACACACACACACGCACACACACACACACGTTCTAATAAGCTCTAAACAGAATTCTGAACTTTTTTATCTTTTTTAATATTAAACTTTTAATGCATTTTTGTGTGGATAAATGTATTAATTATTTGAACTCATTACAGCATATATTTGTATTATTATTACTATTTTTCATTAATTTTCTTTTCGGCTTAGTCCCTTTATTAATCTGGTGTCGGCAAAGCGAGATGAACCGCCAGCTTATCCAGCATATGTTTTACACAGCGGATGCCATTACAGCAGCAGCCCATCACTGGGAAACATCCATACACACTTATTCATACAAATACACTAGGGTCAATTTTAGCTTACCCAATTCATCTATACTACATGTCTTTCAACTTGTGGGGGAAACCGGAGCAAACCCACGCAAACATGGGGAGGACATGCAAACTCCACACTGAAATGCCAACCGACCCAGCCGAGGCTTTAACCAATGACCTTCTTGCTGTAAGGCGATTGTGCTACCCACTGTGCCACCGCATCGCCCATTATTAATTTAGTTTTTATTATAATAGCATATATTAATATATTGCTTATTGGGCTTTTTTTTTTTTTTAGCAACACACGCACACGCACACACACAAAAATCCAATATTAGTTTAGGTAAAAACATGCACTCGTTTTCCATATTATGTAAACGTATGTAAATGGCACATAGGGTCTCTATGTGTCCTTTACAAATAAAATGTAGAATATTCCATATTCTATTAATAAACATAAAACCACTTAGCTAACATGTAATCTCATATATAAATTATATAAATCATTAATGGTTTTAATTTACAGTAGGCTATTTATTAAGAAATGAAAAAAAATCCTACTTAACAACAACAACAATAATAATAATAATAATAATAATAATAATAATAATAATTATTATTATTATTATTATTATTATTATTATTAAGCAGGATATAGTTTTTTTTTTTGTTTTGTTTTCTTATAAAACTGCCCTGGAGTTAAAAAAAAATGTTTACTGTAAAAATACTTTTAAAGCAAATCACACCTAAGAAAGATGACTTCAATGTTTTTTTTTTTTAATCATTCCGAGTTTAAATGTTGGAACATTTGAAATGAATAGGGCATAGGGGGGATAACTGGGAATAGAACACAACCAGGAACTATGCTTCCAACTACAGCTCTAGAGGTGTAGTTGCAAGCGTACAAGTTTACGACGCAGTTTGCGAATGTTCGTTGGAATGGCAGATTTGGGCCAAATCAACAAACTATGCTTGTAACGACAGAACTTGCGACCTTAGTTGGCTAACAATGGTTTTCCGAAACACACCCCTGATTGGCTTACTTTGCTGTATATTTTAAACGATAAAATAAATGTGATAAACAAGATACATTGTGCATGCCTAATTTCATGATAAGTGTGCAATTAATCATGATACATAAATAGTAATTAAAACCAGAATCTATAAGGTCATTTTTTTTATTATTTTATTTTTTAAAAATTACAATTGGGTGACATGGTGGCTCGGTGGTTAGCACTGTCGCCTCACAGCAAGATGGTCACTGGTTCGAGCCCTGGCTGGGTCAGTTGGCATTTTTGTGTGGAGTATGCATGTTCTCCACGTGTTGGCGTGGGTTTCCTACGGGGACTCCTGTTTCCCCCACAAGTCAAAACACATGTGATATAGGTGAATTGAATAAGCTAAATTGGCCATAGTGTATGTTTGTGAATAGGGGTGTGTATGAATGTTTTCCATGCTGTGTTGCAGCTGGAAGCGCATCTGGTGCGTAAAACATATGCTGAATAAGTGGATGGTTCATTCCACTGTGGCAACCCCTGATGAATAAAGGGACTAAGCCGGACTAAGGAAAATGAATGAATGAATAAATGACAAATTTAACTAAATCAAACTATCTTGTTCATATTAAAATAAAAAGTGCACTAAATTTACACTACACACAACAAAAAGTAACAATTATTCATAATTCATAAAAAATTTTTGCCACAATTCCAAGTTTGAAGTCAAGTGTGTCAGCAGATTTAGGGTAAGATGTGGCAGCTGTTCAGTTAATATTAATATAGTAGCTTTCCCATTCAAATACAAGAAATGCTAATACAAAAATTATTACTATTTGCAAATGTTATTTATTTTGCACTCCATGCACATATCCGCATTATTAAAACATTTTTCTGCATGGTTTATTAAAATATAAATGATGTTCAACAAACAGACTTGGAATGGGATTACACATACAGCACACCCTTTCGTTCTCTCATTTCTATTCATGTTTTATTTTAAATCATTCCCATATTCCTCAATTATTCCATATGTGAGGTGTTGGAGTTACTCCAGGATAACGGATGAAATATTTGCCCTATATGATAAATTATGTCTAATCTGGCAGAGTTTACCCCACTCTCGCCTACGATGAATACAAATTAAAGTAGGCCTGCGAAACAGTCAGCCACTTGTAATTAACAAAACAAACCTACAGCACTTCCTGCACTCTGTCGGCGCTATAAATATTTGATTTCAGGCAGGATTAAAATAACCTTATTTGTGGCAAACGGAGGAGGAGAAATGAACAATGGGCCAGCTTTGTTTTACCCTTAAAAATGAGAACGTGGAGAAAAAAAGGCACAAATAGGCTTGTGGGGAGGAGTGTGTGCGCGCGTGCATGTTTTTGTTGTGCTGTGTTGAAGTGCTCTTCACTTTATCACCTACTGTTACACTCTATACCCTCCTCTGATGTCTCAATAACACACCACAGAGAGTTCAAACATCTCTCACTCCCACTCTCTCTGTCTCTTTCTCTTTCACACTCTCTGATTCTCCTGAGCCGAATGTTCAGAACACTCTGTAAAGCGCTCTCAATCTGTCAGATATCTATTAGAGAGAAACAGTGTGTGTGTGTGTGTGTGTGTGTGTGTGTGTGTGTGTGTGTGTGTGTGTGTGTGTGTGTGTGTGTATGTGGGAGTGGACTTCTGCACTTCTGGCCTGACTCTTCAGAGCATAGACTAGGGTTGAGGAATCAAAGGAATATACTGAAATGGTCCACTTCTGAATATGACATAGGAATTAACTTAACCATTTTAAATAATAATAATAATAATAATAGTAATAATAATAATAATAATAATAATAATAACAATAATAATAATAATAAAAACTGTAAATATGAAGTAAAATCTTTGAAAGTCACTCTTCAATAAGTTTCATATTCAGTCGTTTAATAATGTATAGGCTTCAGTTTTGCTCATTCATTATTTACCAACTCTCAGGATGTTGTTTGTACTGTGTAAGTTATTTTTAATCAAGTCTGAAGAAAGGATCAGAATGCCTTCCAGTTTAATAATGCTTTATGGGGAACTAAAGCAAACCATCATTCATGTGGTGTTGGGGTTTAAGAGTAGAAAATGTGCTGTCTTTGTGTGTTGGCCCATCAAACAAAGTACAATGTCTCAGTATCTCTGTTTTTCTGCCATCTTAGCATTGTGTGTTCATCATTTCCATTGCTAATAACATAAAGTGAAGACCAAAGCATTTTCCAACGAACAAACAACTGTTTCAGCAGGATGTAATGCCATAAATTATTAATCCAGCCGTCTGAGACAGTGATTCATCAAATGCTGCTGTCAAACATCCTAGCAGGTGCAGCCTGTAGGACGGGTCTGGAAATATTAAAACACCGCACAATAACAGGATAGAGATATCTAATCCAAGTGATTTATTCTATAATGGAAGTATTCTGTCATCCAAGTCCGATGTGTTTTAAAGTGGCCATTAAAGGATCTTCATTTTTTGGGAGGTCTCTAATAAAAGTCTCATATCCATTATTCAAAGACAAAAACAAATTTATTTTCTCACAATACGTACTGCAGCATCAGGTCTTCTCTCACTGTGTCTGAAATAGTACAATCAAAGATCCGTCCTGTCTAAACTTTTCCTTTTACACACAGTAATAGTGGAATCAGTTTTACCAGGTCTGCATCGCAATTCCTCAGAGAAAACGGCGACAACGCAAAGCATTTTTTAACCAACTACACTATTTGAAAGTAAAAATATACATTAACTATGTTTCCATCTAAATTTGCAAAATTCATTTATGAGCAAAACATGAATATCGCATATAAGATTTGTGAATGAAGCAAAGTTTCCATCCAATGAGTCAAAGAGAACAAAACATCCTGATAAACTGGCGCCAAATATATACAAAAAAAGAACGGAGTTTGCTGTGGTTTTTCTTATTTAATAAATTGTCTGCGCTTCAGAAGATGAAACGCAATGAACGCGCAGTGGACAGTTCTGGGAGATACAAACAACTGGGAGGTACTTTGACTAAGGGCCGGGACACACCAAGTCGACACCAAACAACTAGCACCGATGAAAGCCAACTGTGTCATCACCTCGTGTTGGCTCACATTTTGTTCAAAATTTCGACTGAAATGAGAGAGTGTGTTCTGTGCTAACATGGAGAAATGTGTCTTTCTGTGCCTGCACAGGGCAGTATCTATTTTCTCGTTCATAACGGGAGATCAGAACTTTCGCAACATTATCACAGTAATTAGCTACGTTTCCATCCACCTTTTGGATGCGCATAAATTTTTAAAATGTGCATAACTAGGTAGGATAAACTTTTTATTCGATAAGAAAAGATGTGCATAAACTATGATGGAAACACTTTTACCAAACAAATTCCAGTATGCGCATTAAAAAAGGTCATGTGATTTTGTTATTAGAGATCATGTAATGATAAAAATCTGTATGAATGGACAAGCTAGCAGGCTTAGCACATTGTAAACATCTGAAATGTTGTTTTGGTCATTCTTAAACACCAGTATTAATGTTATTATATTATTAATTACCTCCAGAACTGTCAAGAGCATCTGTGCTCCGTGTCTCACGCCTTCAAACGCCACCACACGTTCATTGCATATCGGCATACTGTCTTCTGAGGCAGAAATGATTTATTAAATGAAGAACAGATTGACGCAGCAAATTCAGCAGCAAATTCTGTCTTTACTGTTGATATTTGGCGCCAGTTAAGGTAATGAAAATTTTGTTCTCTTTGACTACTTGGATGGAATGGCTGCTTTATTCACAGGTCTTTTACACGATATTCCAGTTATTCGCATACATTTAATTCGCATCTTCAGATGGAAACATAGCTACTATCACTCACTACAGATAACTTGAATTGTTTACATGTTATGCCACTTTACTCTGTCTCACTCATGCTCTGATTCGTTACTGACAAACCAATCAGAACACTTCATGCCAAACGGTTGATTCCAATTACACATGATGAATCTGGCCTACAATCTCTGACATTAATCTGACATATATTAACCCGTCTAGATGCAACGTGTGCAACACACCAAATCAACTAGCTAGACTGACACTGACCGCTGTCCCAACAAAGCCCAACGTCCAGTTGGGTCGGTGTGTCTGAGCTCTAATGGGTTTTTGAAAGACCAAAACATTTCAGATGTTGTGAAATGTGGTCAATCCACTGGTATGTCCATTAATACATCCTATCGCACCCATTTTTGTTATCACAACTGTTAAAACAAATCACATGAATTTTTTATGCATTTCCATAATAGTTTATGTGCATTTTTTCTTATAAGATTAAATGTTTATCCTACTCAGTTGTGCGCATTAGCATTTTGATAATTTATGTGCATCTTGGTGCTTCCATTAAGCAGTTTTTATGTAATATTCCAAGATAGGTGGATGGAAAATACTGTAGCCACTGTTCAAAGCCAAATAACAATAGACCAACATTATGGAAATATCAGGCAGTTCAGGACCACTTCATTCAATTGACAATAACTTCTTTTATTGTGCACTTTGATATTTAAAATTGTGTAGACCTTTTACTTTAACAAACAGTGATATTAATAAATGTAAGGTAATACAAAAAATGATTAATTTAATCAAGACAATAATAGTATTTCAAATAACTAAATGCAAGATAATAAAAAAAATCAAGCACACACCTCCACAACTTCATCATCCTCTTCTAGAAGATCCTCCAAAACTTCTGTGGCCATCTGGGGGGAAAAAGAACACACAAAACAGCTTTTTTACTCAAGTCAAATGACAATTAACTTCTGGATTGATTTTAATTCCAAATAATGACACAACGATTCAAAAGTGAAGAGACTTTAATACATTTAGTTTAAGAGAAAAACAATTCACATAACAAGCTGCACTGTAATATTGCTTTTATTAAGCATACTTCCGCTGCATGCATCTGAAATTTCACATCATTTTTAATAGGGATTCTATTTAAAATTATGTTTGTGATAACATGATTTAAAGGGCACATAGGTTAGCCCTTTTTCCAGATTTAAGATAAGTCTTTTGTGTCCCCAGAATGTGTTTGTAAAGTTTCAGCTCAAAACACCCATCAGATTATTTATTATAGCTGTCTGAAGTTTCTGTATTATACAGTAGCTGGTAAAACCTTGTTGCTGTTTTTTTGTACTGGGCCTTTAAGGCTGGTCCTCCCCACCCACCGTTCCCACGTGCCTCAATCGCCGCCCTCGGGTGCCTCAGGAAGCAGATCTCACGTAACGTTTGTGAGAAATACTACAGTAAGAATTTACCAATCAGTATTTGATGCATTTTTTGTTGATGCATTTTTTTGTTGCAACCATGAGTCACACACAATGTCGTTACAAAGTTGACGCACACACAGCGCAGACACACACACAGCGCAGACACACACACACACGCACACACACATACACACACGCACACACACACAGACACACACACCCACACAGAGAGAGAAAGCGCGCGCGTTTAGCTTTGCACTCTTTTTGCACACATATGTGACAGGATACAGGTTAATCTCCACTGCTGTATGAATATCTGTTATGTTAATGTACAAAATAAACCTGATTTAACGTCCACAAACTGGAATTGAAGCGTCTTCTTTAATTGTACTGACACGCGGCTGTGCTGACGAAGTAAAGCTGAAGTAAATCGCTGTAATTCATTACACACATGCTCTGTTTAAAACATTGTAAACTTGTAAAACTCACTCTTGATCACGTTTGATGATAATTGATGAACATAGCGAACTGAACACACCTTTTATTCCCGGTTGCTTTGCGCACGTCCTGTCTTGTTGATATGATTATATGCATTTCTACTGAGACATGTTAATCAATATTGGTGGGCGGGGGGACTGCACTCCTACGTAAAGTTGCGGTCGTTCTGAAAACCGCTCCAATTGGTTTTTATGTTGTTAAATTTGAAAAAAAAAAAAAAAGAACTGGGTGTGTTTATATCACCCCAATATGATGGTCTATACACTATACCTACACACGTCTGTCCAAACAGCTTTAAAAGTAGATTTTTCACCATAGGTGCCCTTTAAATATCATACACTGCAGATACGTTTAGCATTTCTTGCACTGCCTTTAAATATTTGCTACACTGTCAGTGGTCAGAATAACGATATGTGAGAAGTTATTATGCAAAAAGTCTACTAATTCTCTGACTACTAGCTGACAAAAATGCAAAGTTTTTAACAAACATATTTTTACTATTTTGTTTGTCAGCAAAACCTAAATACACATAGCCACAAAAAAACTACCATTTTGAGGAATGTAAACAAAACAATGGTCCAAACGTAATTCCTGTTTTACATTTTTAATTTCTATAGCTTCCGAGAATCCAAAAAGAGCCACATATGGATAAATGTTGTTACGACAGCTGTTTTAACATTAAGTTATGATTGAATTGCCTTGTGTAACGGTTAAGAAATGGTATGATAACAAGCAGGAAATGTTCATGGGCCACATTGAATTGGTCTATAAATTAAAAGGACATTAAAACATGTCACAAAACTACAACAAAATAAATAAGCTGTACATTTTCATAAACCAAATGGCTCAGCTTTTCAGTGTATTATTTAAATTACTAAATGTAAATGCACATTTTGCTGCTTTATCAAAGTTAATATTTGTTGAGCTGCTGGACTACATGCTGTTTTAATTAAATACTGGACGATTCAATTATGCAACAGGTTGAATGTTCAATCATCCCATACTTTATGATCCACTTGAAAGGGATTCTGCATATAAATATTGCCTATGGTCATGAAAATGGAATCAGAACGCTTGAAAATGCTAACAGGCAGCACTTTTTGAGTATATTTGAATTTGAATATCACAGCAGGTTTGACAATTACCATAATCTGATCACAGTCAAGTAACTGTAGTAACTGAATCAGTAAAGTGTGTTTATGTTTGGCTTATGGTCAACAGCACTCTTTTCGCTGAACTTTAATTAAGTGTTGACTACGCTCTGCTTGCCGGTTCGCAAGGGAAAGAAAAGTGCTTATAATTTAATGATTTCTTTACTGCTTTATCACCTCACTTCTTATGTTAATTTGTTAAACACAGTCTTTATCTCTCCTTTGAGAGCCTGAGATCTTCATTTCGCTGATCGTGTTTATTGATCTATCTGCTGTCAGCCTCTGTCTCTCAGCTTAACCCATTCACCCGGAGCGTGTTTTAATTAAGCTTCGTCAATACATCTGATCTAGAGCTGATAGACAAGGACGGTTAAGGTCAAAATTTGGGTTTCATCTCAAATTCCTAGAGAGACTCATCCTGATGAAGTTGTAATCAAGTGCACAGCGATTAAGAATCTGAAAATGATATGGGATCATGCAACGTGAGCCAAGCCCAATGCCTGAGCATTCCAAGAATGACAGTTATAATCATATTGGCATCAATACTAGGGGTGTAAAACTACACATATTCATACCCGAAATGCTTGGCTATTTTGGTTTAAGCAAATGCAATGCTGTTTTAACCAGTGCTTGTGCAGAAGTTACTTATTATAGGACATATTTATATCAGACATATGCTGATATGCAATTTATGTGACCCAGGACTACAAAATTGGTAGGATAAGATAATATTTGGCCGAGAAAGAACTATTAGTATATCTGGAATCTGAGGGTTCAAAAAAATCCAAATACTGAGAAAATCGCCTTTAACTTATCTACATTAAGAAATAAAAAAATAGACAAACAAACTGTTTTTAATACGCACTGTAATTAATTCGATAAAATAAAAAACAACAGGGAAATATTGGAATATAATTGTTCTTTGTTGTATAAATAGAAAACAGTTTACACAAAATATGCAGCATACCTGATAATATTTTAAATTCTCAAAAAAAGTGTATCGAAATTTAATTCAATTTTTATATTCATGGTGCTTTATGAGAGTGGGAGGGGCTAAAGGTCTGCAGCTTTATGATTGGTTTAACTCTCTGCACAACATCAAGGGTAATACAGTTTTTCTGCACAATTAAACAAGACTATTTTTTTAACATAAACTAATGTCAACAGATTTAACAAAACAAACAATCAATGTTTAACCTCAGAGCTCCCAACAGGTCTATTTTTAAAGGATTTTAAATTTTTATTAAAAAAAATTTATTCCCACATAAAAAAAAAAAAAAAGAATTTCCATGATTCTGAATTTCATTTTTTAAAGATATGTCTTCATCATCATTGCTTGATAGAACTTAAAGGTGCAGTATGCAAGTTTGACACCCAGTGGTTGAACAAGGTATTGCACTCCTGGTAGAAAACCCATGCAAGCACAGGTTGCCAGAGTAACGACATCAACAATCAAGCCAAAAAGCTAATTTAAGACTGATTTGAATCATTTTCTCAATAAAAGCAATGGCACGTGATAGAAGGGATATTTTCCATATTAAAAGGCCTTTTTGTTTTAACCAACACTTGAAATGCGTATTTTAGAAACAGCTTCTATTTCTTGCAGCTGAACAACAGAAAACTTGACACAATCACTTCTGGTACATCTCGTGTGCTTTATTCAGTGTTAAATGTTAATAACCGAGTTTGAATGCCATTTTACATGACATTTATTGCCATACTACTGAAAGCAGCAGCAGATAGTTCACCTCAGATCTTGAAATCAAAATAAACCATTTGAAATCGAACTTTAGAACAGTGACTTAATTAGATTGTAAACCTTACCATTTGGTCGAAGGGGTATTCTGTGCTTCTGAATGGCTGTATTTAAATTTCTGTCCTGTTTCGTCTGGTGCAAACAGCCAAATTATCACTGAAAATCTCACCACATAGCGTGTTGTTAGGTCACAGGGTTACCTGCTCACTTAATCTTTACGCAAGCCAACAAATATCAGTGATCCAGCATGTACATTTAATAATCTTGAAGATGTTTAATATGTATTAATTCGATTATAAACAAAGCAAAATATCTGATTTTAGCATTGTTTTTCAGATAAACAAGAATGTTCACTTAGCATGTTTCTTAAATATCTGCAAACTTATTATGGTATTATTATGCTTTTGAAGAGTCAAAAACTTGCATACAGCACCTACCACATTAATTCTTTGATTCAGAACTTTGAGGGCAGATTTCTCCTCCACAAAACATTCAGAAGTATTAGAGAAACGTCAGCTATTTTTACACTTTGTAACTTTTAAATGGTACTAAAGCTCCTTCTAAGTTCCCCTGATCGATATACTGAGACAGGCTCTCTTGTTATTCTCTCAGGAGGGTCATGGCTTTGGCCAAGGGCCACGGTGACCCCTAAAGCCTCCATGAACTTAGATGCCAGCCACTCTCAGCATCCTGCACTCCTCTTGTCCCATCACACTCACGCCATCCATTTTAACCAGGGCAACAGTGTCAAGATCAAGCTTTCTTGAATGTGCGCGCCAAAAGGGAGGAGGTGAGAGAGAGAGAAGGTAAAGCAGGAAAAAAGTGAGGACGGATAGAGCACATCGCTCGATGGATACGTAATTTAAGGGACTGACCAACCAATTTACGATCCTGCAAGGCCATAAAATTCAGCCTGGACTTAATAATAGCACATTTAATGTGACACCTCTGACAATTCCAATCTAGCACAACCACACTCGCCGGCCTATCTGTATCTGCTTTTGTGTGTGTGTGTGTGTGTGTGTGTGTGTGTGTGTGTGCATGGCAGAAAGACAGACTGCATGCAGGAGAATTTATTCTTCAAGCCAGACTGTGAACGCAGAATACACTAAAACACACATTCTCGCTTTCGCGCCCGAACTTTATAGTCACACCGTTTATCACAGGCAACATGGCTGCCACTGGGAGCTAAAAACTTCACTTATATTTAGCCTTTTGGAATGAGGAGGAGCCGAGATAATTACTTTAGGGATTGATGCTCGCGTTCTCTCTTTCTCTCTCTCTTCAGCCGCATATCACTCCCCGAAGCCGGATCGCTCAGCAACAGATAAAAGGGACGGATAAAGTCAAATGCTCGGCCCAGAGGAAAACTGCTATGGGGTTTGTGGGATTCTCCATTTAAGAAGTTCAAATTGAATGCATAAATCCGCTTGAGCGTTTCTTAGATACATACGCGATTATGGACATCTGACAGCAGCTGGCAGACCAGGAGCTAGTAAACGTGCCTGGGCCCCTGAGGAGGCGTACAGCCCCCGGCAGTGTCTATCTGATGAAGATGATCAGGAGAGGTTTAAAACCAAATGAAGCAATTGTAGAAAAATAACAGCTTTTGATTACATCCACATCCCAGTTCTCAACCAGGGGTCTGGGGCTCTCTATGGGCCTCGGCACCATTTCAAGAGAGATGCAAGATTGCTTAAAATTAGTTTTAATATAAGCTACAAATCCAGATAAAAACTGACAAAACATTTACTATTTGAACTGAAAATGCTAAATCAAAATGCTGTTATCGTTTACTCACTAACAAACTTTTGTTCACCTTCAGAACACATTAACATTTAATGTTTATGCATTGGGCAGATGCTTTTTTTTTTAATTCCAAAGTTGAAGGTATACGTTTGAGCACTTCTTGCTTTCCCTGAATCTTTGGCATTGCTAATTGGCATCACAACCTTGGCACTGCCTTGGCAAGCCTTACTCTACTGGCTTCAGCAAGGCATTTGAACCTAATATACAAAATATAAACAACTCAAGATTTATTTAATCATAACTGAAAGATATTTGTAAACAGTGTTGGGTAAGTTACCCTAAAAAATTAATAGATTACAAATTAGTGATTACTACTGGAAAATTGTAATTAATTAGTTACTAATTACTTGATGTAAAAACGTAATCAGATTACTAATTACTTTACTTTGAAGTTACTTTTAAAACACGTAAAATATACCTAAAAAATACTAAATAAACAGCAGCTCTTTCAGTAATTTAATATTTACTGAAAAACATTACAATGAGTTGATCACAGCAGCTTGACATTTTTAAAAGATTTGAAGAGTTTTAGAAACCTGCACAAAAATCCAGTTTAGCCTGTTTGGGCTGAGTTTGACCAGCGTGTTTTTTGGTGGCAAGGGTCCTCCTGTGACAAGTATTGTCATAGAGTGTTTTCTGTTTAAGTGCTTGAACAAGTTTCTGGTCGAGTTACAAGCAGTGGAAAGGTCTTTAGAAACTGGACATACTGTAGACAGCAGTTCACAGAAATATTTTAGTTTTTACGCTCAATGAAATCAAAGTATTGTTTGTATTTCCACTTGAAGAAGCAACCACTCTCGTCAGCAGCCATTTCACCTCATATTCTCCAGCAATTTAAAAGTGCATGTTTATTACTGACTTAATGTTAATTACTGACTGCAGAAAACGTGATGTAAAAGAAGCGTTTTTTACTTCTAAAAATTATTATTTTAACGTAAGTTATGCAATTACATTGACTGTAGTAACTGTAATTAAATTACACAAAATGGCATTGGTTACATTACTGCATTCCCCAAAAATGTAATTAGAATACTTGTACATTTTGTAAAAGTCTAAATGCTAAACTAATTAAAATGCATTTATACGTAATACATAAGTCTTATGTACAGATTTGACTGCATTATATGATGAATAAATAAAATTTGAGCCGCTGCTTGTATATAAACACTGATCAAATAACAACGTTCACAGCAAACAGATTTAATTACAGAAGCATGTTAGCACAGTATGCCAGAATCAAGGAGTTGTTCTTGCATAAGATGAGATGACCAATGAGATTTATTCTCACACGTCAAGCAAGCATGGCTGAACTTCTATTTATTTTTACTCATCAATGTCACGAGGACTTATTTGTGTGTTCATTTGTGATTGATAAATCAGTGCTATTGGTCAATTAGCTCCAAAAACGTAGTCAATTAGAAATATTAAAATGAACCTGTGAGTAAACCTCATTGAATCCTCAATCTATCAGCCAAACCACACAGTTTTCAATGCAAGCGTAAATAAACAATTGGTAGTTTGAACAAGTGTTTTCTTCCTCAAAAACCCCCACTGTATCTATAAATGCCAATGTTTTGTGAATTTGAGCAATCGAGAAGAGTCTTATTCGAGCATCTGCCACACAGTCATAGCCAATTCTCTTCTCAAACAGCATTTCAATAGCACTTCATCTTTTATAACATGTGATTTTGGCAAAATGTATTCAAGGACATGAGAAACTAAGTACCCAAATAGAAACCTACATTCAGATGAAACTGTAATGTGATGCACTTGCTGCCTCAGATATGCCTGTTCAATCATAATACACTGTATATTTTTATTATTAGCTGGACAAAAACTGAACAACTCCACTTGATTCTGATTAAACGTCAGTAATATAAAGAAATATCGCTTAGTCAGACCGCAAGCTGGTAGCACTTTAGTTTAAGTAACAATTTCTCTCCTGGCATATTACCTGCCTATTATTAGGATATTAATGGTTTATTAGCGCTTATATACACTGAAAAAAATTATTCAAAGATGATTCCTTGGATTTACTAAATTTTTTTTCGTTAACTGGTTGTAAACAATTTATTTGGGTTGAATTTAAACAAACAAATTAAGTTGAACATTATTAAATTTAATTTGTTTGTTTAAATTCAACACAAATAAATTGTTTGCAACAGTTTTGCATGCAACACTTTTTTCAGTGTTGTATGATCTTATTTTACATCCCTTTAACACAACTACTACATTACTAACTATTAATAAGCAGCTAATTAGTAGTTTACTGAGCTAAAATGCTTAGTAATGGTTTGTTAATAGAGTGAATGGTTCATTCAAATAAAGTGCGACCGTAAAGCCAAACTAACAAGTTGTTATGTGAGGGTGCTGGACAACTTGCTTGAGGATCCAAGTGCAGTTTATTTATAGATTAGTCAGGCAGGCTACACAAAAACAAACTTGCTGTTCTTCGATCTTGTCATTTTAAAAATCAAATCATGAAAAATATGTAGGAGCCAGAGAAGAGGGAACTATATTTTAGTGAATAAAATACACTCACAGCTGTAATTTGGCTTCAAAATACCTGAAATGCAACACATAATTTATATGAACTAATTTTACAGCACATTTATCGTGCTTTTATATAATTTTTGGAGTTTGCTATATACCCTATGCTCACCATTTACCATTAACTGTATGAAAAACAGCAGCATTAACCTTCTATCCAAAGAAAAGCAAGTGGCATGGCTTAGGAACGATATGTGGGTAAGTATTTTTTGTCTCCACGCTTTCACAAAGAATTCTCCTAAAGACTTTTTTCTCCAACCTCTTTTGTTGGCCTGAAAACGAAAAGCTGTTGAAGGGAAATGTTGAATAACCCTATTGTATTTGTGAGGCTGTAATTGTCAGGTCAAATAGAGGCGTTGTCTGAGTAAGCCTGGAATCAGAGGAATGTGGCCATTAATATTAATATGTTCATACTCAGGAGGAGGCCTGTTCATTGAAAAGTGATTATTTTTGTCTTTCCCTCTCTCCTTATGCCTCCTCATAACTCAAAACTATCATTTTTTCTATTTGTTCATCTCTCTTTGTGCTCTAAATTATACATCCATTTGTGTCTAGCCTCACTATAGCTGTACTATTTTAGAATATTTATTCATTTATTTTATCATGCAAGCACACTTTACAATACATAGATGGATGGACAAGTTTCTATTTACTTTGATTACGAGAACAAATTGACTTGCACACACACTGCTCTTCAAAATGAAGACATACATGAAAAACCTAGAGCTACTACGCACATTACCAAGAGCTTAGTTATAAGCCACGAATCTGTAAAATTAAGTTTTGGAAAACATTCACACTGAAGATTGAGTATGAAGCATCCCGGTATGCACCGTAAGTTTTGCAGTTCTAGGGAATGTATTTAATAATCCATCACTATCAAAGCAAAATGGTCTAAAAAATTTAAGTATCCCAACTGTGTAAAAGATTGAATTTCGAGTGTGACAATGTCTGTGGAGATGCATTTGGAAGCAATTATATTTTGAATCAAATCTGCTGAATCCGTACGCCAGAAAAAAATGGTATTCAAATTCATTTGGTGACCTTTCTTCTTTCGCCAAAAATGAGTTTTGAGTCTTGTTCAATGGCGTTTGGTCAGCAAGACCTTCTGAATGAGATCCAGTGCTGACCTAATCTTGTTTTGAGTCTGACCAAATTGCTTACTGAGTTTATGCACCCTAAGCATTTTTACCCACAGACAAAGCAGATATTTGACATTTCCCTCCAAGTTTTTGCTGCTGAAGTTTTACCAGGAGAAATCAAAACAAGGCACTTACTAGAACAACTTCTATTTAAATGTTGTTTATGTAATTATATCTCTTATGTTAAAACATGCACAAAAGCACTGAAAATCTTAAACTACTTGCAAATGAAAGAATAGTATAACCCCCCCAATTTTTTTATTTTTTTTTATTATTTATTCACATTACATCCACAACAATCATGCCATTTACAAGATATCGGGCCCTATCATACACCCGGCACAATAAGGTGCAAGTCGTGTTTAGCACAGTTTGTTGCTATTTTCAGACCAGCGCAACCCTAATTTTCTCGTTTTGCACCACATTGTTTTAAAAGCAAATCCATTTGCACCACTTTGTGAACTCTATGGGCGTACTGGACTATAAAGGAGGTGTGAAATGCGCAACGTTGGCGCATTGCTGTTTTGAGGAACTGAAATAAACTGCGCCACTGACCAACTGAAACCTGGTCTAATGTCCAGCGCAAAGTGTATTAGTTATGCAGGTCTAAAATGCTTAATACACACAGCGATACACAAATATCTTTACATATGAAAAAAAAGGATTAAACTTATACAAAAATTATTATTTTCTACATAAATATAAAAACCACTCCATGCCTTCTTCATGTCGGGGGGCTTTTATCAGTTTATTCATGACAATTTGTATAGTGTTATTATTATTAGCAATATTATTTATTACATGCACATTTATATTTGTTTTAATAAAAACAAGTTTAGATGTGTCCACCTGTCGGGTTGTGGAGACGTATGCATCACCATATGGGGCATAAGAATAGGATGTGTGTTTGAAAATAACTTTTTTTTTACCAGACTTTGATATTATTGTTAATTTATTTGTTAGCTGGAAATTAGAACTGAATTTAGAAATAGTTTTGAAACAAATCTTTGTGCTTAACAATGTAAATTAAATATGTAGGCTAATGGATGTCATCAGTGGAGTGAGTTCACTGTTTCCTTATACATGAAAGTAAAGACTAAAAGTAAAGTAAAGAGAAAGTAAAGAGGCCAAATGGAGGAGGGTCGTTCCACACGCAGATGGTCTGTTTAACTGTTTTCTCGCTAGTTAAACGTTTAATTTTTTTCACTTACAAAGCCTGCCATGTAAATAGCAAATGTGCCATAGCGTGACTCAACTGAATGGGAATGGGAGATAAGACTCTGATTGGTTTAATTACATCCATGGCTTATTAAGAGAATAATCTCAACCCTGTTAGTAGGCGCAGAGCGAATTTTTCTGTTCTTAAAATAGCAAATGGGATTAGGACACACCCTTAAAGCTTTTGCGCTATGCACTATAGACTTTGCGACTAGATCATTAAAAAAGAGCCCTTCATGTTATGGACATTCATTTCTAATCAATTTGTATTATTTCACCCAACTGGAGTCAATAATTACTCTAACAACCAATTAGAATCAAACATTCAATAAAGCCCACTGTATGATGTGGAATAGTCTAGAGAAAGTCCTATAAATCCACTAACAGCACACAAAACATTCGTTTTCTTTTTTTAAATGTCAGATGGTCTCTTCTAGTCTAATTGGGCATTTTAAGGCCTGAATAAATTACAAGGACATAAAATCATGCCACAAATCAAAAGTTTAGAACATTAAAAAAATTCCTTAAGAAACACTTCTGCCATTAAAATAAATCCATTCTAAATGTATTCAAGGCTGTTCTAAATTCCATGGGCATGTAACACTTTAGGTCCACTACTCCGGACAGATCTGAGAAAGCCTTTAATTACACAAAAATTGAGAAGCGTTGGGATTAAACAGTGTGTAATTAAGAGTTTAATGATGTAACAGACTGTTAAGCGTTGAAAGTTGTTGGTATTGATTCTGATTTTTGAGGCCTTTACAGTAGTTGAGCTATTGATCTGATTGAAGCAAACAGCTCCGGTGGAGAATTATTGATTTTGTCATTGGAATAATGCCTCAATTATACTGCAAAATATGAGCATTACAAATTCTGATGTAAGACAACATGAATGATACTCTTACCCAGGACATGAACAAGCCAGGGTCAAATCAAAAGCTGTAGTGGATTTGTTTTCTGCATTCAAAGCGAGAATAATTACAAGTAGAACATCATTTTTGCTTTGTGACAAGTGAGACAAATTGATACATTGAGCCAGACATGGAAGCTTGAGTAGTAGATCTACAACCTTTGTTTTTGCCAAGCTGCCGACGTCATATTAACTGAGAGAAAAATTGAGATGTTTTTAAAGTGTCTACAATGCATCTAAAATGACATACTGTACATAGTAAGTCTTACATTGTGTTTGAAACATTTCACTTATTGTATTATGTTTGATTCACACAGTGCTTGGTTGACATTTTTTTCTTTGCTATTATGTAGAATGGCAGTACAGTAAATATATTCAGATTGTGGGTTACTTCTTTATTAAATGTAATATACAGAATAGAAAGAAATATTGATGAAGAGGAATAATGTAAAACATTGCTGTGATTTTAAAGGGGACCTATTATGCAAGATGTAAAATAAGTCTCCGATGTCCCTAAATTGTGTGTGTGAAGTTTCAGCTCAAAATACCATACAAATAATGTTTTTAATCTGCCCCTTTTAGGCTTAATCCTATAGGTGTCATTTTGGTTTAAATTCAAATGAGATTGTTCTCCGAGCCCTCTTTTCAAAAGAGCGCAAAGCTGCAAATGCCAATGTGTCAGCATAGTGGTAGGCTCAAAAACAACACTAAATGTTCTATGATAATGAGGGATAGATCATTACTAATGGGCGGGACTTTCCCCCTCTGATGACATGTACAATGGGGGAATGCCAATCAAAGCATTTCTGCAGACTTTTTCTGAAGTGTGATTATTAAAAAATAAAATGAATACATTTTTACTATTAGAAGCTGGTTTTATTCAAAGACTGTTGCCATTCAACTGTTTAAACACATTAGCAAAGTGATTTTTGCATAATAGGCCCCCTTTAAATGGTAAAAAAACCTGCTAAAATGCTACAAGTAAAATATTTTACCAGGTTAACAGCAAGTGTCCCTATTATATATGGTGAGTAAATTCTTAATTCCCTGCATGACACATTACTTTATGTTTTTTGATTGAGATTACTATGATTATATTCAGATTTTTTTGTCAGTTTTGTTTGTTATGGTTTTGCGTTCTATATGTATGATATGCAGTGGTGGAAAGAGTACTGAAAAATCATACTCAAGTAAAAGTACCATTACTTGCCTTAAAATGTAGTGCAAGTAGAGTAAAAGTATCTGTTGTAAATATTACTCAAAATATGAGTAAAAAGTAAACCTTTTAAAAGTACTCAAAAAGTGAGTAATGAGTATTACACTGTAAAAAGCATGATGCGTTTACATGTCATTTGTGCAAGGATGTGTAAACGTAACATTCTTTAGTGCATTTATGGATCTTCTTATATTCGTTCATTCCTTTGATTGTTTGTTCAATCTGTCCTGCCTTTATTCATTCATTTGTTCGTTCCATCAGTTATTAATTTGTTTCTTCCTTGGTTCCTCCTTTATTTTCTAATCCGTGACATGCAGTCTAAACAGTCTCTGGGTCATTGCGTTTAAAGATTTTGGATATCTTCCTGGATATTTTTAAGGCTTCCAATTTATAAAGCACCCATATCTTGAGGTAGATCATTAAGATGGGATTTACTTTCTATGTGGGATTTGACTGGACAGGAATCGCATGGCTGATTATTCTACTTTAGCCAATCACTATAGACAAGAAAGAAATAAAGTAGTAACTGCAATTTGAAGAAAAGAAGTGGAGTAAAGGTACAGATACAGCCCTAAAAATGTACTCAGGGAAAGTAAAAGTACACATTTTTAAAAATACTTAATAAATTACAAATCCTGAGGAAAACTACTCAATTACAGTAATTGGAGTATTTTTAATAGATTACTTTACACCACTGATGATATGTAATGTTTATTTAATTACTTTAGTGCCATGTATGTAACCATGATGGTGTTTAATAGTTGTGTGAATGAGACTGAGTGCATTCACATACTGTATTAGTGAATATTGACTTTGGCCCATCGTGTAACTTTGTATTTTCTATAAAATCAAATTTTTAATAGTTAAAAATGTTGGTGTATACTTTAAATAATACATTCCTGAAATACACTAAAATGCCATACTGTGAATAAATATAACTTTCTACACAATTTTAATGTCAAAATTCTGCTAACCATAGCTGTCAGTTCTTTACCAAAAAATAAAAATTAAGAATTGCAGAATTTGTAGTGTTTTACAGTGTATCTAAAACTGAAGGCAAGGTGAAAGGCTTGAAGTGATGTCTTTCAATTGGAAAAGATTAAATACATGAATTGAGGCTCCTAGACATATGGTCCTGCTTTGTTAAATACTTTAAAGAACTCCCTGGCATTTAAAAATTTTATTTATTTATTCATGCTATTTTTTCTACATTATTTCCATTTTGTACTCTTTAAATGTAACCAAGCCCTTCATGTCAAACGATAAAATATTGACTTAAGGTTATGACATAATGTATTCCCTTACTGTTAACTTTGATATATCTGGAAGGTTTTGTGATTCAAGATGATATGACCTGTTTTTTATTTTTGTATTAAGATGCACCCTTTTTTGTATAGTTCTTCTTTTAGATGTTGCCAAGCCTCTCATGTTAAATGATAACATATGAACTGAACAAATATGGTACACTCTGTTTTCTCACTGTTAACTCAGAAAGTCTGGAACGATTTAGATTTTATTTTTATGTTGTTTTTTTTTTTGTTTGTTTGTTTTTCTTTTAATACTGTGGTTGCGGTAGAAGACGGATAAAGTACTGCTTTAAATTGTAAATGCAAAAAACTCAAAATAAATATTTAAAAAAAAAAAGGTGAAAGGCAATTCAACAAAAACTTTAGAATAGTAATTAACATGTTACGTATGGACATACTGTATGTATATGCTGTATGTACTGTACATACTGGATAGATGTACATACGGATGGACAAATGGATGGATAGATTGATTAATGGAACAATATCTAGCTAGACAGACCAGACATGTGGATAAATGGATGGATGGAACCATAGCTAGCTAGAAAGAACGATAGAGAATGATTAATAGATTTATGATGGACAGAATGATAAATGGATAATGAATAGCAGGACAGATGAATGGATGGACAGATAAAAACAATAGAACCAGCCCATTGACATCGTTTGTATTTGTACTAATATTATTTAAAGAAAATTCTGCTTTAAAAACAACTTCTATCACAACTTTTTCAAGTTAAACTAAACTTTCAGATGGCTCATAAGGAGGCTTGAGTACATGTGAGTGCGTGACATGATGAAACACTGACTTTCAGAGAAGCTGTGGAGATGAATAACATGTCTACATATCATACATTTTTCATTTTCAAACACAAGTCTACAGTATACAGTGGTCCCTCATTATTTGGAGTTATGTTCTAAAAAATAACCCTCAATAGGTGAAATTCGTGAAGAAGCTTTATTTTTTATAATTATTATAGATGTTTTAAGGCTTTAAAACCCCGTACTATACACTTTATCCACTTTACTCAGACAGGCATTAACATTTTCACACATTTCTCTTTGTTTAAACACTCTCAAAGTTCAAACCTTCCTAGAAAAATAAGTCCAGTATTATAGAATGAAACCAAAGATCAAAACCATATGATCTTAATTTACTTATTCTGTTGTGACGCCCTACAGCCACATAACGTCTACCTTTCTTTAGCATGTCCAGAAGTTCAACTTTCTGTGCAATGGTTAGCATCTTACTCTGCATTTTGGGTGCTACCGCAGGTTCCTTTGACGGTGTAGAACATTTCGTCAACATTGTGGGGAGAAAACTTACAGTACAGCACACTGCTAGCAAACGAAGATTTGTGTAAATTTGGCAAGCTGAATGCATTCTGTACTGTACAGTAAACACGGCATGGAGGAGATTGATTGACAATGATCTACAGCCAATGAGGACGTAGAACACAATCCGCTAATCAGGACGCAGAACACATTGCGCTGTAGAAAGAAGCATGTCAAATTGCATAAAAAAAATCTGCAAAACTGTGAGGACGTAAAAGGTGTACCACGTTTTAGCGAGGGACCACTGTATAACAATTTAATTATACATGCAGTCTCACTTTTAATTAATTAATCCAAAAAGTAGCAAATTCCAAGACATTACAGAGTAAACTCCATTTACATGACAATAATTCCCTTATTCACTTATTCACATATCATGAATCACGGGGCCCAAAAAAATAGATCTGCCACACAAGCAGTTTATATTCTAAATTGCTCACTTAGGTTTGATTTGGCCATCACTTTGGGAGCACACTAGACTGATCCGGCAATGAAAAAAAAACTATTGTCTGACTCTGTTAACCACAGGCCCACACAGCTCCTCATTATGACATCATTAGCCAAAGAGGACCGCAGCTCTGCTAAATGACCTTTAGAACAATGGCGGGCCATCAGTCTGTCCAAGAGCCAGACATAAGAAACACTGGCAGGCTAGGAGCCGCATTGTGCTAGTCATCATGAAGAAACGTTCAAAACGAGTTCTGGATGACACACACACATGCGCTCTTTACGAAGGAGCTCTGTGACAGATCATCTTACGTGGAGAGCGTACAGAGGCAGAAGCGATGCTTTTTCTTGTCTTCTAACCGAGGTGAAATTGCTTTTTACTACACGTTTAAGAAAGTTGAAGGTGAGATTGGGCATTTTCTCTCCGTCTCGCGCATGCACGATTGTTCTTGGTGTGTGTCGGTGCAGGAGCAGAGCAGCGTTATTGATTTTCAAGAAGTGATTGCGAGCGGTGAAGGTCAGGGTACAGACGTTAAATCAGACGGGGTAAGAAAAGAAGCCGAGGAATTGCTCCACACACAGGTGTAATCACACATAATCCTAAGTGAACGGCAATCCTATTTCTATATTCTACATATCTGACTTTGCCTTTGGGGGGATGATGGTTAATGAAAAAGCCAGCAGAGATGAA